>NC_056729.1:1599885116-1600070116 GCF_019279795.1 Protopterus annectens
AAATTCAAAACAAAACCGATCACAAAAGGAAACATACAGCTTCCTTTTGCATAACAGAACACCAAAGCCCCATCATGCATTCAGCTCAAATTTTCCTTACAGTGGTAGTACTGTGGAAAGGGTTTTGGAGAGGTATGGTGTAGGGTTAGGACTAGGTCCCAGCTAAACCAAACCTGACCCTAATCCTAGCCATGTACCTTACCTTTCAAAACCCTTTCTGCAACACCACCACTAATCTTAACAGCAGAGACACACACATACATGCAAACATGCACCAGCACATACACACTACACTACAATTATGCCTAGACTTAACCCTGTCCTTAACCTAACTACATTCTAATGCAAAACTCTTCTGAATACCTAAAGGTTTTGCATTACTTCCCCAAACTCACACTTACCTTATCTGCAGCTATTCAGTATTAATTTAATCTGAAAGCTGATTAGATGGAGTAAATGACACCTATATATATATATATATATATATATATATATATATATATATATATGTGTGTGTGTGTGTGTGTGTGTGTGTATACATATATATATATATATATATATATATATATATATATATATATATATATATATATAAAGAGAGAGAGAGAAACCTGTTTGGTGGACATCCTCTATCAACAGGCTTTACAACAAAAGGAAAACAATGTTGTCCAGGGGTAAAAAGGAACAAATTCCAAACTGGAAAAACTCCCTCCTTAGCCTCAACAAGCAAATTAGATCACTAGTGAAAACCCCCAAACCCAATAATGAATCAAAACTAGCCTCTGAAACAAAGGGAAACCACAAAGCCTTCTTCATTTATTGCAAGAACCTCCATGGCAAAGCCCAGGTTTGTTCTGAGTTAGTACTTAACAGTATCACTTACACTGATCCTATTGACTTAGCCAACCTGCTAGCAGATAGCTTCAGGGCAAACGTCACCCCCCCCCACCCAAAGGCCCATTCGACATCCACAGTACTTGTCCTGTACCTCACATCTCTGTAGAGAAAGTGTTAAAGGCCTTATCCAAGGCCAAGAACACAGCTTCCATGGGACCTGATAGTATCCCAGGGTGTATTCTGCACCATATCCAGCAAGAACTAGCTTCACCATTGAGTACCCTATTCAATCAAAGCCTAAGTACTGGCTTCATTCCAGCAGAGTGGAGAATTGCCACTGTCATCCCCTTGCACAAAGGTGGTGCCACTGCTGATCCTGGAAACTATCGCCCCAGTAGCTTGACAAGTTTGATCTGTAAAGCCATGGAGCGTATTATTATGGAGCTCATACACAAGGACATAGGCAATCTCCAAGCACTTGACCCCACCCTGTTTGGATTCGTCAAGGGCAGGTCTTGCATGTTGAACCTGGCTGACTTTCTTGAGACTGTCACCAAGGGCCTGGATGAGGGAAAGTCAGTACATACAGTTTATCTTGACATGGCCAAAGCCTTTGACACAATCCCCCACTCAGGCATCATTGAAAAGCTAACACAACTTGCCATAAATCCCTATCTCATCAGTTGGGTGGTAACTGGCTCACTGACAGGACCCCCAAAGTCAAAATAGGTACCTCCACCTCCAATAGCAGACCTGTCACTAGTGGAGCTCCTCAGGGATCTGTCCTGCGACCCCTGCTGTTTGGCATCTACTTCTCAGAGGTCCAGGGAAAAACAAAAGGTCTGTGGCTGACCAGGTTTGCAGACAACTGTAAGTTAGATGCTGTTATTGACTCCCCAAATGATGTTAACATACTGTAAGATGGTCTCACAGCAACTAATGATTGGTGCCAAAGTCATGGACTCAAGCTAAAAGCAATATACCATTCAGCAGAAACACAAACCCTACTGGTTACCACATCAACGGCAACCCTCTAAACACACAACTTGTGGTGAGAGACCTGAGTACTCTGGTTGATAATAATCTCACATTCAACCATCATGTAGCGGCAGTGGTAAGAAAAGCCTTTTACTTGGTTCCTCTCATAAGTAAAGGTATTGCATTCAGAAAAAAGGAGGTTATTACCTCTCCATACTCCTCCCTCATTAGACCAATAATTGAGTATAACGCCTCGCTTGGTATGTACCTCTCCAAACATCTGCACCAACTGCAAAGGCCACAGAAATACCTCACAAAGAAAATCCATGGACTCCAACACCTGTCCTATGCGGACAGGCTCAAATCACTATCACTCTACTCGGTATTGTACAGATTGCTCAGAGCTGATCTGCATCTCGCCTACAAGGTAATCTTGGACCCTGCCCTACTACAGATGCTCCATATCCATAAGTCTAACTCCTGCCACATTACCCGCTCGACAGGCCGGAATCTAATATGTGACATCAACAAAACCTGCTGGAGAGACTGCTTTGTCTCCCAGAGGCTGCCCCATCTCTGGAATAGACTTCCCATACTTTATTTATTTAACATTTGTTTACCGGGAAAGTCCGACGTGGAACAAAGCCAATTTTCAGTGGAGGTCCAGGGAGAAACTCTCCAGACGTATGTCTTTGTAATGTCAAACTGAGTACCTCGCTGACCCTCTTCAAGCACAACCTTGATGAGTGGATGGGAAACCACAAATTTATAGTTTTGGGCAAGTGTTTACTTGCCCTGGGAAGAGTACGTAGTTCGGGATTTTTAGTTTTGTTATTTTCTTCTTACGAAAATAACATTTGTGATTATGGGGCTTTGTTATATCGATGTTGACCCCAATACATATATATATATATATATATATATATATATATATATATATATATATCTATCTATATATATATATATATATATCTATATATATATATATATATATATATATATATATATATATATATATCTATCTATCTATCTATATATATATATATATATATATATATATATATATATATATATATGTGTGTGTGTGTGTGTGTGTGTGTGTGTGTGTGTGTGTGTGTGTATATATATATATATATATATATATATATATATATATAGATGTATATATATATGTATACATATTTTATATATATATATATATATATATATATATATATATATATATATATATACACACACACACACACACAAACACACACACATATTTGTGTGTGTGTGTGTGTGTGTGTGTGATTTCCTGAGAGATGATCTATAAACAAAGTATTTGAACTACTTTCTCACAGCTCTTAATTCTGTTGGTTGTTCACAGTTGTGCATAACCTGCAGTTTATCCCTGTGTCTATGGGTGATTTTGGTGGGCACTCTAGTTTCCTCCTGCATTCACTAGTTTGGATATTAGGTAACAAGAAATATTGCAGATGAGATAATGTGTGGCGTAGTCTGGTCTCCATAATGAGATTTTATATACACCTGGATGCTTTCTGTGCAAAACAAACCATGGCAATAAAGCCTGAGTAAATTTCCATTAATGCAATATTAACAGATGTATATAAAATTCTCCTTGTGGCTTTCACTACATATTGTATTTTACACAATTGTAGACCAAGCTTTTATTTCAATTACAAGGATATACTCTGAAATGCAACCAACATTTTTGATCCGCTGAACAGTAAGGTTTTTTGTGGAAGTAAACAATTATTCTTTAACACGTACGTCATCAGGCTGACAGAATTTTACTGCATTCTATTTTGGAGCCGACATTGTCTAAAGATAAACAGTTCTACCACACATGCATGAAGTGCAGAAAATTAGGAGTATGCACCCTATGAAGAAAAGGAGACAAAGTAAAAAACAAAACAGTGCAAGACTGAAAAAAGAGAGGAGATGCACAGAAAATAGTATGAATATTATTCTTGAGAAAGAACATTACACTACTAGATCAAGTTAAATGTATAGTCCATAGGGACTGACTTATATCGGCCTGAGGAGCTGTAGCCCCAACATTAATCTCGGCAAACTAGGACAAAACTCCCCAAAATTAACATGTATTTATTTAAACAGTGTTTATCCTGCCGACTATTGTGTCATTATTTTATGTAGCACTTTGCAACATCAGGCAGCCAGTATGATTCAGATTTTGTGTTTGCTTAGCCCTGTGCAACATTTGGCAACCCAATCCAGTTATCATGTTGTTAATACCTTTTTACTGATTTAAAAAATTATCAACAGATACAAAATTTGAAAAATGCCATGTATATGGTTGAAAACTCTTAATAACAGATTTACATATAGTGAGCAATAAACACATATATGTACAACAAACATCCTAAGCTTCAAAACAGTTATATAGTACCATGTATAAAATGTGTAGCTATTAAATCAGACACCAGATAATCGCTTCTGTTGCATGCATCATGCATAGGCGATAGAAGCTGTGACTGATTCTTCCACTTATTGTGTATTTAGCTCTAACTTTTCCTTACCGGCATATACATTGCTCTTCCCTGATGTCTAGTCCTGACTTGTCAACAATATAAAGCAACACTCCATTCCTAACTAAAGCTCCAATTATTCTATTCCATTTATAAATCTAATTGATTTCTAGCAGTTTCCTTGACAGCACACATGAAAGAAGCCGTATCATAAATATCCAACTACCTCAGCTCAGACTTTTAAAAAGTGGTATTTATCAGCAGTGTGAAGAAGGTTAGCAGGTTTCATGCCTTAGAGCTTCCTGTCAGTAATTTATGGGTATTGAACTCTGCACTGCACGGACTACATTGAGCTGAGTCTGCAGCTTCCTAGTACAAAATGTTTTACTTTTAATTCCCTGAGCTGTTTCATGTTTGCTACTGTATAAAACTCTGCTGTAGCTAACAGGAGTCACGTCAGCAACTGTGTATCTGATAGTGTTATTGTGGACATGATGTGGTCAGATGGGTAGAACTTAAATATCATAAAGGACAACAGGAGCTGGACAAATTTGTTGCCGATCGATAAGAGGAAAAGGAGCTGAGAATCTGTAACTGATTATGACAGATCAAGTTTATATTTTATTTTTTGTCAATGTACTCTGTACCATGAGACTGAAGCTAACATTTCAGTATGATATTTAAGAGATATCTGTGCAGACCAGAAAGGGCTGTATGAAGAGTACATACAGAAGGAAGAAATACTACGACAAAACAAAGCTATGTGTTAGAAACTATCAAACTAATACAATCATAAATTCAACAACTGTGGTTGATATGTATATTTTGATCAAGAAACAAAATACAGTACAAAGGATCTATAATGTTTATAGTGCACATAGCATTTGGGCACTAAGGTGAGACTTAAACTAAAACAATGTATGTGAGTGTCATACAGTTAAGAGTGGTGGAGTCTACAGTCTGGGATCCCAGTAAAAGAAGGTGGCTTTGGCAAAGAATCCTATAATACAGTTAGTGGTTAGTAAGGTGAAACACTTCGAGACAGGTTGAATGATGGATCAGACATGAAGTTTTAATCTTGGAGAAGGAACTTGATGTAAGGTAAATAAAGACCTTCATAAAGAAAGCAGCAGGACATAATATCAGGTCTATATGTTACGGCTAAGACTTTTCTTTACCAAGGGCAACACAATGGTCTGCTGACTGAGATTATATCATTAAGCTATAAAGCTTATTTAAGAGAACTTGAAGATCACTGCCTTTGATGGATAGTGAGCAGCGGAACATGACAAGGAGAAGCACTCCTTTTACAGTCCTTCTTCTGGCTTTGTGTGTTAGCAGTGACACATTGCCATATGTTTAACAGCCATGATATAAATATGGCTCCTAAAGGTGACTGGGTGGTCAAGCTAGAAGAAGTCAAGTATTTAAAGTACTGGACAAAGTATAAATATCCACCTACAGTGGATGTTGCATAACATGCATTAGGGACCTCAGATAGGTGTTTGGCAGCTCCAAATAGCATGACTTCATTTTTTTTATGATGTTAAGGCTACATCCTGTGTAACTGGGATAATCTGCATGGAAAATAACCGAAATATCCTTTCTAACCTACAAATTTACTGAAACGTAAACTTAAGCTAGAAACTAATACTGCAAAAAGTCATTATCTTGGACAATAGCGAACATTACCAGCTACTTGGGTCCCCAAATCCCTAATTACTTCCTCCGTACTTAATGGAGTACCTCCTATGTGGTAGTCTGTGGGCACTTTGTTTTTCCCAAAGGGTATGACTATGCCTTTTTTAGCATTTAGCTTCAGGCCATGGCTTTGGCACCAGTTATCTGTCTCTGTGAAACCCTTTTGGTGAATGCTTGTGTCAGCCGGAGAGTCTATTATGGCACCCAGTTTGCATTCATCTGCGAACTTGGTCAGCCATAGTCCTCCCGTGCTTGCCTGTACCTCAGAAAAATAAATACTGAACAAGAGAGGTCCCAGGACTGAACCTTGTGGGATGCCACTTGTGACTAGTTTAGAGTCTGACAAGGCACCTGCAATTCTGACCATGTGGGTTCTATCCCTGAGCCAGTTTGCAATCCATCTTGTGACATAGGGGTTGATATTCAAGCTAGTGAGCTTATCTATGATTCCTGAGTGGGGTATTGTGTCGAAGGCTTTTGCGAGGTCCAGTTAGGCTGTGTGGACTACTTTTCCTTCGTCTATGGCCCTGGTAACTGTTTCAAAGAAGTCGACCAGGTTCAAGAGGCAGGATCTGCCTTTAACAAAGCCGAATTGGGTAGGATCCAATGTCTGAAGGTTTCCAATGTCATTGTTTATGAGTTCTATGATGATACGCTCCATAGCTTTGCAGACAAGGCTAGTCAGGCTTATAGGGCGATAGTTTCCGGGGTCTGTTGTGGCACCTCCCGTATGGAGCGGGACCACCGTTGCTGTATGCAATTCCTTGGGTACATATCCTGTGGTAAGGCTGAGCTTGAACAGTGACAATGTGGGCGTTAAGTTCATCTTGTAGCTCGTGAAAGACGCAGCCTGGGACACCGTCCGGTCCCACTGATGCTGTGTTTTTTGCTTTGGAGAGAGCAGCTCTCACCTGTTCATCTGTGATGTCTGGGAGGCTACACTCTGTTGGAATGGATATTTACTCTTTTGGGGGGGTGGGGGGAGAAATGTGCACTGAACCTGTCTGCCAGGATGTTGGCAATGTCTGTGGGTTCAGTGTATTTTTTGTCATTTTGCACTAACTTGGAGCATATCTGGGAGCTGCTGCCCAGGTTCCTGACATAACTAAAGAAGGCCTTGTGATTGTTCTTAGTATCTTGTGCAATTTTTCTTTCGAAGCTGGCCTTAGATGATTTTATGAGGGATCGTAGCTTCTTGCTAGTACTGATCAGAGATGCCTTCCCTTTTTGGGATTTTGCTCTATCATGTAGTAGCTTCCTCCTTTTGTTGTATAGCTTATTTATGGCCGGGGTCCACCAGACAGGTCTCCTGCCTTTAGAGGAGTGAGTCTTGGTTTTATTTGGGATAGCATGATCCATACATTCCTGTAGGTGTCCATAGAATGCGTTTGTGAAGGATTCTGCGGTTTGAGCCGTGTTTTTCACTGGCCCAGGGGCTTTGAAGGATACCACCTCAGTTTTTAGAAGTGTGAAGTTTGCTTTTGAGAAGTTCTTCACCGTGGTTTCCTTGGCTGGGGGTGGGGATGGGATATGGATGTCCAGTGAGATTAATTTGTGGTCTGACCTTACCAGTGAGGGGTATACCTCTGGTGTGGAACATAGAGTCCCTATGTTTGTGATGACCAGGTCCAATATGTTTTCCCCTCTTGTGGGGGTGGTTACCAGTTGTTCCATAGCATTTGAGTTTATAAATTCTAGGAACCGTTGGGCGAGGGTGTGCGGGCTTGAGTAGTTTACCCAGTCGATATTTGGGTAGCTGAAGTCAACCAATATAATGGTGTTTGGAGAGACCTTCATGTTCTCCAGTGTTCTCAGGAAGGCCGAGTGGAGTTCCTGAGTTTGGGAGGGTGGTCTGTAGCAAGCTATAAACTGAAAAGCAGTTTTGCCCAGTGTTAGTTGCACATGGATGGTTTCCGTTGCTTCATGCAGTGCTACTAACCTGGAGGTGTGGGTATTTTTGATGTATATAGATACTCCCCCTCCTTTTGTGGTTCGGTCCGAGTTTTGTGGCCGAAAAGCATGGTATGAAGTATAACCTGGTAGTGCTGGGGTGCTTTCTGGAGCCTTGAACCAGGTTTCTGTTACTGCACAGACATCGATGTTCTCCATACTGAGGAGAGTCTCGAGTGCGTGCATTTTGAGGTTTAGACTTCTGGCATTGAGCAGCATTACCCTTAGTTTCTTTTTCCTTGTATTGTCTATGGAGGTGGGTTTGTCTTTTGAGCCTTGCCTAAAAAAGGCACTATGGGGGTGGCAAGAGCCTTAGCCAGTATTCAAAAGCCCAGGGGTGACAGGTGCAAGCCGTCCCTAGCGAAGCAACGTGGCTTGTCGAGCATGTCATCCCAGGCTGACAGACATTGGATCCCCTTTGAATGGCACCAATACTTTAGTCAATTGTTAAAACTTATCATTTTGTCTTTATACTGTGGCATCATTCTTGGTGAGGGTAAGATGCTACTCAAGGTCAGGGTCATACCAGCCTGGGCTACATGATCAGAGAGCTCCTCTATGTCTCTTTTCATGAAGTCCAGGGAGGTACGTCTCAGGTCATTAACACCAGCATGGACAATGACAGAGTCATATTTGTACTTGCTTTTGAGTGACCTGAGTGCGTGTGTTATGTGGCGGATCCTGGCACCCGACAGACAGCTTACAGCGACCTTCTCCTTGTTCAGCCTGGTGAGTGGGACGTCAGTGTGTCTGACTATAGAGTCACCTATTACAAGTGTATTAGGTGTGTTGTTTAGCCTTACGGGCTGTGGCTGTGTGGCACACTGACTTTGTGGACTATGTGATACGTGGGTATTGTCTGCTTTGGAGGTCTCTGCTGCTTAGGCAGATTTTTATTTAGAGCCTCCGAGTATGTTTTTGTGTGTTTATGTGTTTGGCTTGTTGTTGCTATAGGTCTATGTGAAACTGGATTTGTGGTGTGTGTGCTTACCTTCTTCTCCTGATTGACTGTGCCAGTCATGGGTCGAGACAACTCAGCCTCCAGTTTGGCAATATAGTTGCATCTCTCACTTATATTAGAGTTTGTTGGGAGGAGGAGAGGGTTGTCTGTGTACATAAGGCAGTTGTAACATTGTCTTAAGATTCCCATATTCACCAGCTGGACTGGAGAGTACACATGAAACTGACCTTTGGACATGTCAGGATATTTATGATTACTACCTTTGACTGATCTAGGAGGATCAGTTAAGTATTTAGAAGAGTATAAGAGAGGTTTTAGTGCTTTAAAAGTTATTCTAAGTGCAAGTGGAAGGCTATTAAGTGAAAATAGAGTGCTTCCTTTGAGATACAGATCAGTTCCAAGGGAAAAAGTGAAGAGCAGACTCTGTGGAGCCGGTAATAGTTTAAACCTGTTTAGGCGGCACTGCCCGATGCTGCGCTATGCGCAAAATCGCGCAAAGCCGCACTAAAGCGGGGTTTTAAACAGGGGACTTGAAAGACCTAGGAATTAGCCCAAAATGGCCAATAAACAACAAGATTCTGTGCTGAGATCACTCCTCCAGGTACAGATAGGCTTCTCAAAGCTCCCCACTCCCACTGGTGAATAAAGAAGCTTCCTTCTATCCAAGTAAGGATATGGGCAACACAGGAACTATTCTAAAGTCCAGAATACAGCAATACCCGTATTAGGGACTATTCTAGCTCAGGAAAGGCGGGAAAACAAGGATTTGTTTTGTTTTTTTCTTTTTTTCTAAACAGGAAACAGAAAATGCACAGTAAATACTTTACACATGCTAGCACATTTGAGTGAGCAGCCTCAACAGTTAAATCAACAAAAAGACAAAACTTTAAAGTGCAGGTATTAAATAAATGCAGAAGACAAGCTTAATTCAAACAACAAAGCAGTTTTTACTTGCTTTTCGGCGAGAATAGACAGTCGCAAAGGTAAAGGCAGTAAAAGGTACTTAAAATCAGGTAGCAGTCACTCTTTTTCATCTCTCTGCTGCTAGCACCACTCTGCAGGACGACGAGGAGCTTTGCTGAGTGATTTGTCATAAAACCACACATTTTATGAGGAACAGACCATAAATATGAGTAAAAAATCTGGACATTCTGAGATAATCTGGACAGTTGAGAAGTATGTGTGCCACACTACACAACATAATCATGAGAAGCAGCTTTAGCAGGATCAACAAGGGGAAGGAGCACATATCCCACCACCAATGTCAAGGTCACCACAGCCACACGCAGAAGAGGAGTCAGAGAGGGATCCACATAGGAGCGCTAAATATGCCCTCACATTGGCTGGCAACCCGTAGCATACTCACTCACCACCTAAGGGCCTATAACCTTCCTTCTACATACATACATATAGGAGCATTGATGCCAAGTAACTCTCACAACTTTTATCTACCCATGTACTGACTGTGTGCTGCTTGCATCAGACAGAGTCAGCCCTAAACTAAAACTGTTGCAACTGCTGCATTTACAAGATAAGTGATGAACCTGGAGAGGATTGTGTAATAATATGAATGACTTTCACATCTTTGCATTTTGTTACTTGGTAAACAAGTACAAAGTGGGTGATTTGTACAGAAATTACCTTAACATGGGCCAGCAGAGACTTATTTGACTTATATGTGTCCATTATTAACTTATTACAGCCAAGTACACCTCCAGGTGTTTCTGCAGTTACCTCCTATTGCACCTCTAGGCATCAAATAGTGCTTGTTCATATTTACATTAACAATTCCAAAACCATGCTACGTACAAGGTATCAGAATATTTTATCTCAAAGCATCCATGACAGCAAACACAATTGTATAGATATTTGACCTCTGTCAATGAGTATTTGTTGGAACTGTAAGGTGATAGCTTCAGTTTTTTTAAAGCCTCAAGCCACACTCACTGGGAATTGACGGTACCACTCAAAGGAGCTCAGCTGGAGGGAATGAGTTAAGTAGTAGGCCTCTCAGGGATCAAAGATTCACACAGTCAGACCTCTCAAAAGTAGTGATTGTCACCGTGATTGACAAAGGCCAAAAAATAGGAACAATTTTTAAATATTGCTCTTACAAACTTAAAAAATTGATAGAATAACAGGTTTTTAATTAGCAGAAATTTTCTGAAAGGTATGAAGCCTGAATCTGTGATGTCTGCTATTAAATTCTGACTTTAATCCTTAATGATTTGTCAACAATTTGCCAGAAAACCTCAATTTTATGAGAAACAGACCAGAAATATGAAAATCTGGACATTCTGCAAAAATCTGTACAGTTGTAAAGTATGACACTCACAAGAGCATTAACAACAAAGATGAAAATGCTGATGCTGTGTAACTTTCTAAAACCAATACAAGTCCGAGGTACAATTACCAGTTCAACATCACAAGTGCAGATATACTCCACTAAGCACTAAGTCAGCTATGCACCCTGAGCATCAGACGCAAAGCTATGCTTGAATCCAAAAGATACAAAACAGGGATATGGTACAGTTATCATCACTTGCACATGATGTTGGAGGGGCAGGAAGCCTAGGCTGATACAAAAGGATGTTGAGTGTGTGTGTGAGTGTGTGTGTGTGTGTGTGTGTGTGTGTGTGTGTGTGTGTGTGTGCGTGTGTGTAAGAAAAAGAAGCAGGCAGACATTTGGATAAACCAACAAATGGCCAGTGTGACAAAATAAGTTTTAAGCTGCACAGCTGAATCATGTAACACTTGTATGTGTGTCTGTAGTGGTCCTCCTGGTGAAATTGGCAAGTGACTGTCTGCATGAACACAGGCAAGCTCTGTGCTAGCTCTATGCCTTGGTATGTCTGACAGATGTGAGTCGTGCATGGTAGAGGTTGCAGTTCATCATTGTTGTCCCTGACCACATGAACTGGCTCTGCCAGGAGTTGCACTGGCATGTCCATGCTCACGGTCAGATGTACTGCTGTTACCTGAACGTCACTGATGTCTACTGGATGAGCTCCCCTTACAAGTATGCCCAGTACTATGAACTCATGACCTGTCACATGTGGGTGTGGAAAGCTCACCCACAGATGGAACAATGGAAGTACTGCCACTATGGGAGTGTGATCAAGCATGGCCACATTGGCTAACAGCAGATGATGTGGCTGACCTATGCCCACGAGGATGCCGTTCCCCTCATAGCAGACATTCCATCACAGACACCTCCTTGTGCCAACATGTCATTCATCCTATCCACTGAATCAGCAACACAGTCGAGGCAGTCCTGCATGTCAGATTGTGCCACATCTACAACTCCAAGTGTTTCTCTGGAGCACCTATGGGAACATGCCTGTGCCTCCATGATGGCCCTAAATATACGTTGAGTGCCATGGGAACAGACGTCAGGATCAGGTGGAGGAGAGACAGCTAGCCTCTTCCGAGCACCCCTAGCAATCCCCCTCCATGGCACCTCTCACACACTTTGGCTACAGCCAGAGTCAACAGGCATTGATGCCACAGTAACCACAATTCCCTTATCATTTGCCTCATCCTTCACCTGTCGAATATCTAAGGGCTCATTAGAATGTGTAGGCTTAGGCCTACTGCCTGTGTTCGATGGAATTGCAGGGGATGGCTGCACGTCAACCTCAATGTCAGATTCAACCTCTGCACCCCCTGTGCCTCTTTTTGACGACCATCATCAGTGGCTATTGATACACTGACATTAGGTGGTAGAAGTCCCCCACTTTCTCTGTCAGGATCACCTGCAATAAAAAGCAACAAATACAGAACAATTATTACCTAAACTACTATACTCTAATATATGCTAACAAAACAACAGTGTCACTATTAGACAGTACAGCAATGCATACAACAGTCCTGACATCAACATCACACTCTAAAATATTTATTTAAATTGCTCATCAGTACTGACATAAAAATGTTTGGCTTACCATCTGCAGATGAGGTTATCCTCTGCCAGCCAAATGTTCATGGAAGAAGTTAAGCAAAAGGTAAGGGCAACATCATCACAATTAACAGTAACACAGAGGGTAATACTATTATCCCTGTATATGTCCATTAACTATACTTTCAACAAGAACTTGGATAACAACTCCAACCTCAGCTACTCAGTCAGAATGTGTTAACTTTAACAATCTTCAATCCCCCCCAAAAAAATTCTTGTGACACAGAAGTAACGTATTGCTTTTAATTGTTTTACTATACAACAATATTCAACAATGGAGATCCCAAAGCCTACCTGGAAGCTCTTCAGGGACATGCTTGCTGTCCCTGAAACTGTTGCACCAATGTCAATGTCATGCTGATCTGCACTTTCCTGAGAGCTGTCTGGATCCCTGATAGTGGACAGGAAGTCTTCATTTGGTGTTAGTGGTGGCTCTATAGCAAGCCCTCCCCAGGTATCTATCTGATCACGGCCAAGTTCAGCTGCTCTCCTCCTTGCAGATATGATCATGTCAGTGGCCCTATGGTGCACCTGCTCATATGTTCTACTGCTGTGGCCATCCACAGCTTTAACATTGTCCACAATCTACCACCAAATCTGCATTCTGTGTGCCATATCACCCCATTCCCCTTTCAAGCAGAAAGGCACTATGTTGCCTGAAAGCAGCCACAAATTTTCAGAATCAGTGAAGGATGGTCTTTGATGATTGACACACCTGGGTGGCACAGTCCTAGGTGTCCTAAAAGACACCAGAATGATAATACACATAAGTATCATATAACTGCAAAATAGCTGTTCTGTAGTATCTCAGTATTACCACCTGGAGAGACATAAAACAGTCTAGAAATTTGAAATCCAAACAGCCTGGATGCAAAAAAGGAGAGTAACAATTGCAACATAACCTTGTTTGTGCCATAACACAAATGCAGCTTTGCTTCCCCACAAAAAGAGCAGACAAATCACACATTTGGTAACAAACCATGTCTGAAATACTAAATGTGCAATCAAATGAACTGTTCCTGAAATATTTGTCCATATTTATCACAGTGCATTCCACTGTAAGGTATTGGCAGTCATGTGTACCTGTAAAATGCCTTGACAAACATGCCCACGGCATCAGTACACTTCTAACAAATGGATACAAATAAAAGTGTAAAAGTCTTTGCTTCAGATTGTTCTGAATTACATTCCAGCATGTGCAGTAAGCAGCTGTCAAAATGCAAGCATACCTTCTGAAGTCCAGTAATCCTCTGTGCAGACATATCCCAAAGTAATAGCCTCTGTTCAGTTTTCTCTACATAAACCAGTCTCCTCATCTTCAGTTTGTCTTGCTACATGGTTGTCTTTTATATAGGTGTAGGTTCAGGGCCGTTAGCACAATGAATATGCAAATGAAGTATGAACTGATTAGAATTGCTGAATCCCAAATACCTGAATCCATGTAGAAGATGCAAACATAGTGCAGGCACTCCCACAGTGTTTGTTTTTAATGGATTGCAACTGCTAATGATTACTGGTTGGGAGAGGGAAAACACAACAGCACTGCAGGCTGCCTTGCATCCAGTGGGTGTGTCAGATTAGACTCACAAAGTGTTAGATGTAAGTTTGGAAATGTAAGTAAGCAGCATACAATTCACTGGTTGTATTCATTAATATCCAACATCCCCTTCATTTGTTGGCAACTGCATATGACATTATTTCCAGCTAACATCCTCACAGATTTTAAGGCCAGTGATACAGAATAGCTTACTAACCGTGTGTGATAGGTGAAGAATGACCAACAAGCACAGACAGGTAACACAGAGCTGTATATGTACAAGCAATAATCATAACTAGTTGTGTGATCACTTAATGCAGTACATCCAAAAAGAATAAATGTAAAACTAACAATTGTATGGTCTCATATAATTGTAGATGATGTTGCAGCTGGTTCTATGCAGAATTATTTCAGTTTCTTGCTGCAAAGCTGTTTGTGTGGCAAAGAGGGATAAGGCACCCTTCCTGTGTTCTGAAGGTTCATTGGAGTGAGAGTTCAAATCCAGATCTGTGTAGACATATCTCATATCAGTCAACATTTTCTAATGAGCATGTCATACACTGATTTTCTTCATTTCAACTATTTGTCCTTTTTTGTCTTTTTCATCTTGTTTTTGTTTATTTTACTTTATTATTTTTTTGGGGGGACGGTGTTTTTGCGATTCAGCGCTTAGTGCAATCAAGGGAACAGAGGAAATGAATGGTGGGTTTGGCTGTGCTTATTTTATTTGGGCAAAGCGCATCAGTGGGCAAACTATACAACTGGGCCACCTAGGAAGCAGACAGGACTCAGGCAGAGAAAAACAGAAACTGGATACATTCAATTAATTTTGTTGGGCACTGCGCAAACCCATTAAGCTGCGTTGTGTGGTAGTTAACACAGAGACCTTAAGAATGATTAGTAAATTAAGGAATATTCTGTAACTAGTCTTGTGGCAGTGTGTAAGTGTAGGACTGGAGTAGAGATGGTCTGAGTTCTACTACAGGGTATGCAAACTTTTTTTTACTGTTGTGACAGTGCAGTTTATAGCAATGAACTGAAACAAAGACAAGTGTTATTTCAACTTTCTTGTGGCAACAGGTGTTAAGTGTTGGATTGTCACACCCATGGTCCTGGGTTCTAATACAAGATATTCCATACACTTTTACTGTTGTTCCACTTCCCATTATATTCACTCACTTACAACACTTTAGATAGTGGAGCTGATATGAATTATATGTATGGGGGATGAGACACCATTATTGCGTTTTCAGAGGTATGATTGAGGGTATACTGTCTACTATATTTCTATAGCTATAATTTTATTACCTGGACTTGCATGGGCTTCCATTTGCCTATGACACATAGACAAGTTGGTATATATATACAATAAGCTTGTCAGGTCACACACATACATGTGTAACACCTCATACTGTTATCTGCATTTATGTAGGATTCCCGACTATGTCGGAGCAGCTCTTCTTCTGTGGCAAAGATATTAGATCAACACTGTGGAAGAAAATGATTTGCAGCTTATGCCTAGGTTTGAATCCTTCAGTGTAAAAATGAATTTTCTCAGTATATAAAGGTAAAAACAACTATGTCAGGTCATTACATTTATGCCTTCCAGTGCACGTCTGCAAACCTATTTCACCTAACAGTTACTTTCTAATTTCCAATATATATTTCCAGCCTGCATCAGTAGACACCCCACAAACTAAGGCCAAGCATTAGATTGACCTTCCAATTGCATTTATTTCATTGCTCAATGCTTGGCACTGCTGTTCTCCACTTACCATCGCGTAAACACATTGCTCGGGTTTGAGCACTCCCAGTAAACATGCTGGAATTGGCGGGAAGACATCAGTCTCTATTGCTCTAGGTCTGCTGGTAGATATGACTGGAGTTAGTGAGGAAGGTGCCAGGTTTACGGCACAGACGTGGGGTGTCCAGGAGTCCAAGATATTAACTGGACTCCTGGTAAAGCACCAGAGCCAAAAGCTTCTGCAGGTGGACTATTCGGGCTCCCAGTACAAGTCTGAGGCATGGAATGGTTTATCTCAGGCTGTATCCAGTGACACTGGTATTCAGTGCACTGGAGAGCAATGTAGGCATCATTTTAATGAGCTACAGAGGAGAAAAAGGGATACTCAACCATTGGTTGAAGGAATCTAGGACTGTGGACATCCCACAGCTGTGCTAGTGTCAACTAAAAAGAGTACCTGTAACATTTAGAAAGTTTATGTTAGGCAAACCTGGTATGCATAATGTTTGTTTGTTCTTTTCTGTTCTTTCCCCAGCTGCCAGGGATCTGGTGTTCAATGTCTGGGTCCATAAGGCTAGATTGGAAATACTGAGGGAAGGAAGTGGCATGTATGTAGCAGAAGAGAAGTGTTATTGTAGCATTAAGAGTTAAAGATAGCTTTTTTGGTATTTATAGAGTTGTATCAAATTGAGCATGCATATCCCAACTGTAAAAGCAAGCATACATGCGTTAGCCTGTAGCCAACCAATTGTAAGAATTTAATATTAGACTTTAGTCAGAGGTTGTGGGCTCAAATACCACAATTCACAACTGTACAATACTGTTATTACTTCAGCATTAGTTACATTAAATTAAAAACTCTATACCAGGGGCATAAATGCCCTTCTGTAAACTGCAATCTGTATAATTAGAACAATGTGCAATATACGCACATTTCAAGGAACACTAACAGCAACCTGTAGTATAGTGTGTATCTGTTAGGAGGCATACTTAAATGTAAACCTTAAGATAAGAGTCATGCAATTATATTAATACATTGTATGTTACATATCTTCTTCTTCTTTCGGATTTTCCCGGTTAGGGGTCGCCACAGCGGATCATCTATCCGCTCATGATTGGCAGTGAAGTTTTATGGTGTCGAGTTGCCAGCCCAATGCTCAACCTTCCACAGAAGGCACACACATGCACACACTCTCAGCTAGGGCCAAATTAGAGTGTCCAATCCGCCTACTGCATGTCTTTGGGATGTGGGAGAAAACCGGAGCACCAGGAGGAAACCCACGCGACCACAGGGAGGACATACAGACTCCGCACAGAAGGCACCCCAGCTGAGAATCGAACTGGAGAACCTCTTGCTGTGAGGTGGCAACGCTAACTGCTGCGCCACCATACCATTGTATGCTACATATGATGGTACTAATTTTATCTCTTTTTTTAACTCGCCCCACAACTTACCTATCTTTTTTATTTTGTTATTTTTATTTTTAAAAATATTTTTAATTGTATTTTTATGTTATATTATTTTACTTTCTATTTTATTTTATTTTTTCATTTTTATTATGTGTTGTTAAAATGTGTCCATGTCATCCATGTGTACCACATCATTAAATGCTCCACAGCACAGCGAGGTAGGCCAGCCCCAGTGGATCAGCCTGCCTCTGCTCCACCGGCTCCAGCACCAATGTCCAGCATGTCTGCGAGCCAACCTGCCAGCACTGCTTCTGCTGCCCTGCACTACCTGCACCCTCATGTAGTCCTGCCTTGGAGACTGGGCCACTGGTACCCTCTGGAAGCAGTGGTGAGGTGGTGATTTCATCAACCACAGCGAGTTGCCAGGGATGGTGTGTAGAGTTGTGCACTGCACCACTGGTACAGGCCTAGGCCATATGGAGAGACACAGGTGTAGGAGGAGGAGACATCAAGTACTATAGCCACCAGCGGAGTAAGGTGACAGTGATGATACTCCAGTGGATAAGGACTCGAGTCTCACTGTCTCCAAGCTTGATGGTCATGGGCCTGGGTTATTCCCTCCTTCACCTCAATCATGGTGTCCACCATCCCTGTCTCTTGTCTTGTCTGTCTTGTCTGTCTGCAATTGCTTCTTCACCTATCCAAATTACCTAACCCAGACATACCTACATCCCTTCCCCAACATTCCTCTCTCTCTAAAATAAAAAATAAATGGGCACTTGTCCCACAAAAAAAAAAAAAAAAAAAAAATCATCCCACACATAGCTTTCCATTTCCCACACATGACTTCTTGACACACTTGATTTGGTCCAATGGCTATACAACACAATTGCATTGTGGTCACCCCTCTGTGGAGGTGACAGTCCAAATTCAGTTAATATTCTGCACATATTTTCAGTTTATACTGTTAAAGAAATGGATAGCTATGGTCCTTTCCTACCTCCCTGCTGCACATTCCTGTACTGCTTTCCCTTTATCCCCCCCCACTTACTCCCCATTTCACCACTTTCCTATCTAGTCCATTTTAGCACCTTTAATGTGGTCAAAAAATAAAATTATATACAAAATACATAAGTAGCAGAAAAGCAATGTATCCCTTCCCTTTTTGGGTTCTTTTTGTGGAGTTGCTCATTAAGCACCAATGTGCAGTGATGGTCAGTGGCAGCAAAATGCTCTGGTTACATCCACGCAATGCTGCTTAATGCCGCTAAGCTATACCAACACACACCAACACATGTGCTATAAAGAATGCATGTCACTGCATTATTCATGTTTATATAAAAGTATTTGAAACTATTAGATACTCCTGAATTTGAGGCCAGTGTCATTTGAGCTCAAAAAGAAATATGTCAATGTATTTACACCTGCTGCCACAGAGTCAGTTAAGCAGCAGGCGTGTTTCACTAATATAATATAAACCCTCAGACTTTAGCAATGCAGCTCTCATTTGCACACTGCTTAGCTATGCGCAAACATGAATAGTATTTAAAATATGTATCTTGCATGTGCGAACACTTTGCCAGCTGTCACACAAACCTGTTGCTCGACGCACTATGGAAAAGTAAATATTATTTTGTATTACTGCTGTTTACTGTCAATTTCCTATCTATGACATGAAATTACAGGTGGAAACATAACAAACTGAAGATCATATCAATATGTGACATATTTACAATAGAGCCATGTGTTGCCTCCCCCCAAAGGACTGCAACCCCATTGTCTCAGTACTTTTTTTCCACTCATATCTCACCTACACTACAGAAATTAATATCCAATGTTGTGTGATATGGAATGCATATCAATCTGGTAACATGCAGAACTAGAACTATTGATCCATAAGCCTAAAAAGCTTTATCTGCAAGGCTAGGGAAGGAATCAGCATGGACCATATCCACAGGGACACAGGTGACCTTCAACACACTTGACTCAACCCATGTTGGTTCTGTCAAGGGTAGCTCTTGCTTATTAAACCTAGTGGACTTCTTTGATACTAACCCCAAAGACCTGGATAAGGGATTACAGGACATACCACCCATGATGAGTTATTTAAGGCCTTTGACACTATCTCCCATTCATGTATCATACAGAAAATCCCACATCTAGGAATTAACCCATACATTACTAGATGGATGGCCAACTCACTCCCAGACAGAACACACATTGTGAGAATTGGGGAATGCTCCTCCACCACTAGACCACTTACCAGTGGAATACCACAAGGATCTGTGCTGCACCCTCAGCTGTTTGGAATCTATTTCTCTAAATCCCAGCAGAGGTAGATGACCTGTGCTTTAATAAGTCTGCAGATGACTATTAATTGGATGCAGCCATATAGAGTCCCCCAACAATGGTAACATATTACAGAAGGGGCTGACACAGACAAATGACTGGTCCAAAACTCACGGACTGAACATTAAAGCAAAAAAATCCTCATTGTCCCCTTTAGCAATGAAGTACCCCCTGCTAATTATGATATACATAGCACCCATCTGAACTCTAATACAGTGTCGTTCATGAGACTTGGAAACACATGCTGATAGCAATCTACACTTCAATCACTATGTGTCAATAGACATAAATAAGGCCATCATGTCCAAGACTAGGGAGGTCCTAGCTCTGCTGTACTCTACCCTTAACAGAAAACTGAGTATAATTCTCCCTTCTGGCTGTACCTCACCAGACACCTGCAGCAACTGAAGAAAAAAACAGTGGTTTGTGACAAGGAGAATCCAGGGCTTCCAAAACATGACACAGACAGAAAGACTGAATGACCTGCACTGCACTCAGTATCATGCACATTGCTGAGAGGTGACCAATGCCTGGCAGTCTCAGATGCCGGCCAACTGGAAATGCGGGACATCTACAAATCAAATGTGACAAGAATAAATTGCTCCAGGGATCTCAACCTAGCCTGTGACGTAAACAGAACATGCTGGGGAGACATATCTGCCAGCAATTGACACCCCTCTGTAATAGGCTCCCACTGCATTATAAGCACTGCTCCTCAATGAACTCATTCAAGCTCAACCTTGACAACTGGATGGGTGATTGTAAATTCAACCCTGGGGTGGCACCTACGTCCCTAATGGACAGGGCCATTCATTGCTGATCACAAAATTGCTCTGCTAACCCCAATGATCTAACTATGCTCAACGAGGGTACTTGTGTTTTTACATGGCTAGGCTTGTAAATGCCCCAGGGCCATTAGGCTAGTAACCTCCTATGAACCTATGAGGCTATGAACCTATGCAGGCCTCTCAACATCTTCTCTCTAATGTGGCCTGCTAATGTCATCCACTATAAGTTGACCTGCAGTCTTGTAAAGGTCAGACTTGTGCCATGGCGCATGTGTGAAGTACTGAGTTTTGAAGTATATGTACTTAGGTAGGGATTCTATTCTCTCTGCAATCAACTGTGTGTCTGTGTGTGTCAAGACGGAATAGCAGAATTCTGCATCCTACAATTATTACTCCAGTGCCATGGATTGATAGTATTTTGATACTTGCACATGCATACACATCTATGTCATGCAGGCCTCCAAACATCTTCTCTCCAATATGGCCTGCTGATGTTATCCACTATAAGTTGACTTGCAGTTGAGTATAAGTCAGGTTTCAGCTGTGGTGCTTGGGTGAAGTACTGAGTTCTGTAGACAGGTGAGGATCCTTTTCTCACTGCAGTCAAATGGCTGTGTGTGTAAAGTCAAGTCAAAATAAACTTTATTGTCATTCAGAATCACACAAGTGGAAAAACTGAATGAAATTCTGTATCTCTGGACTCAAATGTGCACATATCACACAGACTTAATAAGCTTCTGAACCTTGAATTATCTCATTATCTTCTGTCTTTTCACTTTCTAAAAAAACTGTACCTCTTTCTACTTCATTTTGCTGTTGGTCATATTTATTACTGCTTGTTGGTAGCCTCACTAAATTGATGACAGTATTCTACTGACTCGCTGCTTTATTAGAGCTGTCTGATATTGCTGTGATTTGTGAGCTACTGTTTCAAAGCAACCTACTGATTAACTATATTTCATTATCTACTGCAATTCATTATTGTTTAACTGCATTTTACTGCATTTTGTTTCTGTTTAACTGTATTTTTTATACTGCATGTGCAATTCTTTTGACTATAAGTGATTAACCTATGCTTCATTGTGAGTGTTTTCTTACTGAGTTCTTAACCTTAAAATTGAGTAGCATAGTCTAAATACAGGTCTGCAGCATCCAGAGCTTCAGCTGCATTGTTTTAAACTTTTTTCGAGGTATTCCAGCTACAAGTTAACTATTTATTTCTGCAAAAAAAAAAAAAAAAAAAAAAAAAAAAAGTTCAAAGCTTGTTTTTCACTTTTCTTGTTAGTAGAGTAGTCCAGATACAGATTTCCTGTATCCATGACTGTTTTGCAAGTTTCAGATTTCCCCAAACCTTTCTGTGTTAGAAGGAAGCCTTCCATCTTATCAGTGAGAGTGGTAAGCATTAGGTAGTCTATCTACCACAAGAGTAGTGGTTTCTGGCTCTGAAATTGCAGTTTTATTGGCCATTTGGGCAGTTTTTCTATCCATTTGAACTTTCTGGTTTAAAAGCCTGTGTTTGCATGGATCCTGTTTTAGCATACTGCAGACTACAAGAGCAACAGAAAAGAGAAAGAAAGACTTTAAGTACCTCCATTTTGATTTTTTTCTGATTATACTGCTTTCTGCACAAGTCATTTTTTTCATTTTTATTTTATTTATTTATTTATTTATTTATTTTACATTTGTTAACCGGGATAGTCCGACTGGATACATGTCCATTTACAGCGGAGGCCCGGGGAGAAAAGCTCCAAGCAAGACAATATGAGACATTACAGAAGTAACAAAAAACATAAACATTTAAAGCAAGGTGAGGTTAGTCATTACATGATATGTAATTAATAGCTTAAATTTAATTAGTTTACTTAATAATTATACATGATGACAGCAAATTATTATAATAAGGATTACTCAGATAACCAGGATCTAGGAGTAGTATATTCAGAGAGATAGCTAGCCAGGGTTAAAACAATGGCAGGTAATATCAGACCCCAGGTAGCCTTTTAGTTTAGTTTTAAATTGGTTTAAAGAGGGGAGTGAGGTAATATCAGGAGGGAGTTTGTTCCAAGTTTTCCCTGCGGAGTTGGTAAGGAGAGAGTCACCAGCTGCGTTATTAGTTTTACTTGTTTGTATAAGGAGACGACTGGATGACCTCAGTGGTCGAGGGTTATTGCAAGTGGAGATCAATTTTTTGAATGAGGGAGGGTATTCAGGGTTATATAAAATTTTGTGGGTCAGTACTAGTAGGTTATAAGAAATTAGTTTTGGTAGCTCAAGCCAGTTAAGCTGGGTTAAGTTGGTACAGTGGTGGGTTCTATATGGTAACCCAGTAACAAACCTAGCAATGTGATTATAACAGATAGTGAGCTTGTTCATGATCGTTTTATTAATATTATGTAGTAAGGGGGATGAGTACAGTAGGGTAGAGAGGAGATGGGTTTGGGCAATGGCAGATTTAGCTTGGGGGGTCAAGAAGCTTTTTATTCTATATAGCGAACCTAGTTTCTTATTGATTGATTTAATCATTAGGTTTACATGAGTATCAAATTTTAGGTTGGTATCTATAGTTACCCCTAATAATTTTGTCGAGGGATCCGGAGAGATTATTGTCCCGTCCTTTGCTTGGATCGTAAAGTTGAGGGGGCTTGACCTTTGTGTCGGTGAAAACAGTAACATTTTTGTTTTTTTTGGATTAAGTATCAAACGACGACTAGAGAGCCAGTTTTCTACTTTGCTGAAAGTAGTTTGGGTTAAAGATTGTAACTCTATAGGGGATGTTCCAGAGCAAATCAGCGTGGAATCATCTGCATATTGAATGCAACTAGCATTTGATACAACAGTGTGCAGGTCGTTGATGAAGATCGAGAATAATAGTGGTCCTAAGATGGATCCTTGTGGGACTCCCAGAGTATTGGGTTGAAAGTTAGAAAGTTTGGTCTGCCATAAAACTGCTTGTTTTCTACCATTTAAATAGGATCTAAACCATTGAATAGCAGTAGTGTCCAGACCAAATGAATGTAATGTATCAATTAGTAATTTATGGTCCACCATAGCAAAGGCTTTGGACAGATCCAGGAATAATGCTGAGGAGATATTATTGTTATTACGATAGGTATTGATGGTATTGGAGAAGACAAGAAGGGCTGAGGTAGTGCTATGGAGAGGTCAGAAACCATGCTGAGTGTCAGCTAATAGGTGATTGTCAAGTAAGTGTTGCATAAGCTGTTTCTGCACGCATTTTTCCATTATTTTTGCTAGGGGGGACAGTATGGATATGGGCCTGTAGTTCGAGAGGTCTTTGGAAGTGCCACCTTTATGGAGAGGAATTACATAGGATACCTTCCAGATATCGGGGATTTTGGCCTCTGTTAGGGTCCGATTAATGAGTATTGACACAGGGTAGGCAATGGCATCAGCTGATTTTTGCAAGTATTCAGCTGGAAGTTGATCGGCTGAGAGTGTGGTAGGTTTTAGTTTTTTGATTAATTTACAGATGAAAGAAGTTGCTACAGGCTGAAAGGTAAATAGGGGAATGTTTTTATAGGTAGGAGTATCAAGGCTTTGAGAGTTAAGTGGCAGTTGATTAGACAGGGTTTGGATTGTCTCAGTGAAGAAGCAATTGAAACTATTAGAGACCATGTCCGATGGTTTATCTATGAGTGTAACAGGGACAGGGGTAGTGGAGCGACCTGGGTGTAGAAGATTATTTAGCCCGGCCCAGAACTTTTGTGGACAGTTTGTATGCTCAGTTTGCAGTTTCCAATAGTATTGTCTTTTATCAAGTAAGATTAGTCTTTTGGTTTCATTCCTAAGTTGTCTATAGTTAATCTGATCAACTGGAAGTTTATTGCTTCGCCATACCGACCATGCTTTATTTCTAAGATTAATTTTCTGCCTGGTCTCTTTGGAGAGCCACGGGACATCTCCTGTCTTAGTCTTCTTTGACCGAATAGGAGCATGAAGATTAAGAATTTCCAGGAATTTTTTGTTGAAATACTGCACTGCTTCATCTAGGGGTAAATATTTTAGTATCGTCCAGTTGCAAGAGTTTAATTCTAGTTGAAATCTAGTAGGGTCAAATTTTTTTTTATTTCTAACGAATCTTAGTGTGGAATGTTTTGGGATGGCTATTTTGTGCTTAATAATGTAGGTAAGATGGTGGTCACTTAGGCTATCAGGGAGAGAACCAGATGTATATTGGTTAGGATCACTATTGATAAGCACCCAATCAAGTATACTCTCTTTTTGGTTAGATTTGTTTATCCTAGTGGGAGTGTTAACGATTTGCGTGAAGGAGTGTAGGTTTATATGAGTGGAGGGGGCTTGAGGGGAACAGGAAGTCCAGTCTATATTAAAGTCCCCAAGGACTATGGTTTCCTGAGGGAAGTGACTTGATAACCAGTGTAAGGTAGCTTCAAGAGTATCTATGTTCTTACCTGGGGGAATATACACACAGATAATATAGATGAATTTAGTAATATTGATTTGAAGCCTAGAAATAAGGATCTCAGCATTGTTAATCTGAGGTGGTTGATTGACATCGATAGAAACGGTTAGATTGGATTTATAGAATATGGCAACCCCTCCTCCTTTTCTAGAGATTCGGTCTTTCCTATGAATATTATACCCAGGGATAAGTATTTCATTGTCCATAGTGGATGGTTTAAGCCATGTTTCAGTTAGGCACAAGATCTCTGGGGAGAGGTCAGCTATAACTGCATGAAGTTCATGTACCTTATTGTTAATACTTCTAATGTTCAGATGGCAGGTAAGAAGTGAATTAGTAGGGCGTACTGTAATGGGATTGTATTTGAGGTCCGTGAATAGAGGGGATTGTTGGATAATATTGGCAGGACCAGGGTTAGGATGTATGTCCCCATGTCTAAGTAGATTAAGTCTTAATTTGGAGATGAGCTTTAGGAATTTATTTACAATTTTATAGGTATGCTTCTGTTTAAGGTTGATATTTATTGAGGTATGAGGGTATGGAAGCATGGAGCAAGAAGTAGTGTCCACCCATGTACCCTGAGTGTGATAAAAGTTCAGGAGAGTAATTTCTGGAGTGTTGGTCTCAGCCCTGGAAGCTGAGATCCCTAAACGAGTTTGGGTTTCATATAAGGTTGTAAGATAGGAGGTTATTAGGAGCGGTATTAGCATAAAGTACCACATCTCTAAGGACTTTTGGAATATGGTTCACAAGGATGCACTTACAGGTGCCTTTGAAGGAATGGATGAGTAAGAAGTTAGGGAGAGAAAGACGAGGCGGTAGTGGATGGGCGTGGGATAAGATGTATCTCCTGTGATAGGGAGAGTGATTGAATAGAAGGCTAATATGATTGGACCTGGGGATGATGGGTGTGGTTTTATGGTTATAAATGTAGAGGTAGTGGGGGCGGGTGGGATATGGGGGCAGGGAGGGGAGCGAAGTGAGCCTGAGCATAGCGAAGGCGAACGTAGCGGGGCTACAACAGTCCACTACTATAACCAAGGAAGTAAAGCTCAGCTGGGTATATAGCCTAATTGTAAATTTAAATTTTTTTTTTTTCCCTTATCTTTTTGGTTTATTTTTAATCCAATTTTTTAGGACAGTATCCAAATGTTAAGTGTAATTCTGAGTTTTTAGGAGCAGGACACTGAAAGTTCAGTACTTCTTGGGGAAGTAATATTGGGTAAAATCCAGGTGGATTACCTAAAACTAAGGTAGCCGAGGATCCTACACGGCAACTTCCAGCCTAAGGTAATGAGTACTACTTTAACCACCTTGTTATATACTTTAGAGGGCAGCGTCTTCCACTAGTTTCAGCAGCGAGGTTTGTCCCTTTCTATACAATGTATTATGGGGCTTGTTCACGAAGGAGTCACCTAGGTAAAAAGGAGGGAGGCCAGAAGGAGAATTAGAAAACAAAGATATAATAGAACGTCCTATGATGTCCCCATGGCATGGGGGCAGGTATGTGTATTTAACTGCATTTACTTTAACTGTATTTGCTGTAATATTGCTACACACTCAAGTATGCTAGCTTGCACTGCATTTAAAGTATACTACCAGTGCCAGAAAGTCTGCTCTTAATTAGCTTATTTACCTAGCACTTCATCAGGCTTTTTGTAGCAATTACTGTAGCACACATAAGTGCTATCAGTACTCGACGTCCTATAAGGAAACAGCTCCAGTACTTAATAATGATGACCATACCTCCTGGCATGTCTAAAGGTCAGTTTCCTGTGCTTTAGCAATTGCCTCATATACACAGACAACCCTCTTCTCTTACCTCCCAACACTCACACTTGTGAGGGATGTGCTTATATCTCCAAACTGGAGGCCATGCACGCTCCAGCCAAGACCGAAATAGCTTGTCAAGAGGAGAAGGTCAACACCTGCACCACACCACATGGAACACATACCCCTCCAGAACACTTACCATTACAGCCCTCACATAAAAACACAAACCACACACCCACCTTCATGGAGGCTCTCAATAGAAATCTACTCAAACAGCAGAGAGCTCCAAGGCAGAAACACGCTCAACTCCCCACAACACAGCACAAACCACAATACACAAAGCTCACCTACACAGTGTGCCCCTCAACCTAAGCCCCAAAGGCAAAACAGCTTGCCCAATATGATAATCATAGGTGACTCACTAGGGAGGCACACTGATGTCCTACTCACTAGGTTGAATAAGGAGAAGGTAACAGTCAGCTGTCCATCAGGTGCCAGAATCCAACACATAACACATACACTCAGGTCACTCCACAACAAGTGCAATTATGACTCTGTCATTATCCATGTGAGTCTGAATAACCTGAAATGCACCTCCCTGGACTACATGAAAATAGACATGGTGGTGCTCTCGGATTATGTGGCCCAGACAGGTATGACCCTAGCCCTGAGCAGCATCCTACCATCACCCAGACTGATACTGCAGTACAAACAGAAAATTATTGAGTTCAACAATTGGCTAGGTTTCTGGTGTCATTGTAATGGGATCCAGTATCTGTCTGCTTGGGATGACAAGATTGACAGACCTCAATGATTTGCCATAGATGGCCTGCGTCTATCACCCCTGAGTTTCCGGGTACTGGCTAAGGCTCTTGCTACCCCTATAGTGTCTTTTTAGATGGTGTTCCAAAGACCAAATTTCCACTGTAACAGCTATAAATAAATGCAGTCTGAGGCTCATGCTGATCAATGCTAAAAGTCTAAATCTCAAGATGCACTTGCTTGAAGCACTCCTCAAAATGGAGAACATCAACATTTCTGCTGTAATGGAGACCTGGTTTAAAGCAGCAGAAAGCACCCCTTTGCTACCAGGCTATAACTCATCCCACACCTTTTGGCTCCAAACATGGACTGAAGCTCCACAGGCAATGGTGTCTCCATATTCATAAAGGATATGCACACCTCCAGACTAGTAGCCCAGCATAACGCATCTGAGATACTCCAGCTACAACTAACAATGGGTAAGACAGTGATTCAGGTCATAGCCTGCTATAGGTCCCCAACCATGTCCCAAGACTCACACTCCACATTCCTAAGCACCCTGGAAACTATTAAGATCCAACCCAACACTCTCATACCAGGTGACTTCAACTACCCCTCCATCAACTGGGTAAGCTACTCATGCACCAATGCACTGGTCCGATGCTTCCTGGAATTCATCACTTCCAATGCCCTGGACCAGCCCATTCTCAACCCCACTAGAGGAAGCAACATCCTTGACCTGGTTATTACTAACATGGGCAACCGTTGCTCTACACCAATAGTCAATTCCTCCCTGGTTAGATCTGACCACAAACTAATCACCATGGAAATCCAAATCTCACCCACAACCCCATGAAAAACCTTTCAAAAGCTGACTTTGGACTCCTAAAAACAGAGGTGGATAACTTCACGGCACCCATGCCAATGGAAAATAGATGCATGACTGCCAAATCATACACCAATGCACTGTATGAACACGTACATAAATGCATGGAACTAGCCATACCAAACAGAAGAAAGATGCTCTCCTTCAAAAAAAGGAAGCCAATCTGTTGGTCTCCAGCCATTAATAAACTGTACAACAGAAGGAAGACACTGTTGCAGAAAAAGGTGAAGTCCCAAGACTGGAAAAATTCCCTTATCAGCCTCAACAAAAAGTTGAGATCCCTCATCAAAGCCTCCAAAGCCAGCTATGAAGGCAGAACTGTGGCAGACACTAAAAACAACCACAAAGCCTTCTATAGTTATGTCAAGAATCTCCATGGCAATACTCAGATTTGGTCTGAGTTACTGCACAATGGTACCTTCTATACGGAACCAACAGATATTTCCAGCATACTGGCCAACAGATTCAGTGCCAACTTTACTTCCCCCCCCCCCAAAGACCAATCTCAATACTGAAAGAATGCCATGCACCCAGCATTACTGCAGCACAGGTTAAAGCTGCATTGTCCAAGGCCAAGAACACAGCTTCCATGGGACCCGACAATATCCCTGGCTGTGTTCTACATGAATTACAAAGTGAACTGGCACCACATCTGTGCGCCCTGTTCACTCACAGCCTCACCTCAGGTATCCAGAATCCCTGGGGCGACAGGTGCAGGCCATCTCTGGCAAAGCATCGTGGTCTGTCGACCATGTCATCCCAAGCAGACAGATACTGGATCCCCCAGAATGACACCAGAAGCTTAGCCAATTGTTGAAGTCAATCATTTTGTCCTTGTACTGCGGTATCATTCTGGGTGATGGCAGAATGCTACTCATGGCTAGGGTCATACCTGCCTGGGCTACAAGATCAGAGAGCTCTTCCATGTCTCTTTTCATGTAGTTCAGGGAGGTATGTCTCAGGTCATTCACACCAACATGGACAATGACAGAGTCATATTTGTATTTGTTGTGGAGTGACTTAAGTGCGTGGGTTATGTGGCGGATCCTGGCACCCGAAAGGCAGCTGACAGTAACTTTCTCCTTGTTTAGCCTGGTGAGTGGGACATCAGTGTGTCTGACTATAGAGTAACATATGACTAGTGTGTTGGGTATGTTGTTTTGCCTTATTGGCTGTGGTTGAGTGGCACACAGTCTGTGGGCTATGTGTCATTTGGGTTGTGTTGGGGGATGGAGGTTGCTTGCATTTCAGCTTTGGAGGTCTCTGTTGCTTAGACAGATTATTATTGAGAGGCTCCGCGAATGTTTTTGTGTTACTATGTGTGGAATTTGGTGGTGCAGATTTAGTGAGACTATGTGATGAGTGTGGTGTGATGCAAATGTTTACCTTCTCCTCATGACTAAGTTCAGTCTTGATTGGAGAGAGCTTTACCTCCAGTTTGGCTAGATAAGTGCATCTCTCACAGGTTGTAGTGTTGGGTGGTAGGAGGAGAAGGTTGTCTGTGTACATGAGGTAATTTCTACATTGCCTCAAGATGCCCAGATTCATCAGATAGACAGGAGAGAACACTGGGAGCTGACCCTTGGACATGCCTGAATAAACAACTATTTTCCTCTAGATAAGTGAGGAAAGTGAGTACAAGAGCTGTTTTTCTCTAGGCAAGTGAGAAAAGTAAGTATAAAAACTGTTTTCCTCTAGGTAATGAGGAAGACTGAGTGCTATAGTAATTAGTAGCTTATTTAGTGCTTACAAGTTCTGAACAAGTGCTGAGCACGAATAAGCAGATTTAAGTGCTGGAACTAAGAATCTGTATCTGCACTAGATGAGTTACAGGACAGAAACAAGTGCAAATGCAAGCTTTCAAATCAGAAAGTTGAGAGAGATGGAAGAGATTGCCCAGACGGCCAATAACTACAATTTCTGGGCCAGAACCACTTCTTATGTGGTAGACAGGTATATATGTGTGTGTGTGTGTGTGTGTGTGTGTGTGTGTGTGTGTGTATATGTGTGTGTATGTATATATATATATATATATATATATATATATATATATATATATATATATATATATATACATACATCTATATATATATATATACACACACACACACATATATATATATATATATATATGTGTGTGTGTGTGTGTGTGTGTGTGTGTGTGTGTGTGTGTGTGTGTGTGTGTGTGTGTGTGTGTATATGTATATATATATATACACACACACACACATATATATATATATATATATATATATATATGTGTGTGTGTGTGTGTGTGTGTGTGCATATATATATATATATATATATATATATATATATATATATATATATATATATATATATATATATATAAATAAGTCAAGCACACCAGTCAGCTAGCCTGTATTCCTCACAATGTTGCATACAGCTATAGCAGTGTCCCTCCTAACACCTCCAGCAGATATTGCAGTGCTAGAACAGTGTGTGTGATTACCCTCATAGAGTGGATGTGTATCATAGTAGTTGTACAAGTGTGTTTGTGCAGAATCATCTCTGATCACTCTAAATCATGTTATGTCAGAGGCATGGGATTACTGGTGGTATTATTCTGTTACTGGCCATGTTTGTGGTTGGTTCCTTTACTGTTGTTCTTGAACCTTTACCTGTGTCCCATCTGCTGGAGACCTCTGCTGAGATTACACTGATATTCACGCAAATCACTTTGCACAGCTTCACAATATGCACCCTACCCCAATTGTATGTCAGATCCCTAATAGATGTCCTCTGCATTGTCCATGTAAGGATGCTTATCTCACACAGACATCTTCCCGATTGTTATGTCACCTTGTGTGACAGTCACATAATACTCATTTTTACTGTGCAGTCCCCACTGTACCATATTGATATGTGGTTGGTGTTGCTGCTACAACCATCTTCCACTGACATGCCCTCATCTGCTGTATATTAGGTTGTTTCACCTGTCCTCTTTCCGTGTTCATTCCTACAGTCCATCTGTGTGTCCCTACTCAATACACACACTTCCCCTGAGTGTTTATTTTACATGGCAGTGCATGTACCGTTGCAGATCATTTGCACAGCTTCAGTATAGAATGCCAGGAATGGGCTATCACAATACTCTGCACTGTAGATACACTGTCCTGTACTGTGTTTGGACCATATACTTTGCAGTCATACCTCTCACCAGTCCAGATATTCACAGGATGTCCAGATGCGTTCCTTATCAAATATGTTTCCTTCTGCCATATCACTGGGATGATTTCAGGACTGATGTGACTCAATATTACATACATTTCAGTTTTGAGTTTCATATTTCACATCCTACAGAACGTATTTTAACACAACCCCCTGATAATACTAGCACATTTCTATGGGGTATAAATGTCAAATATGCCCCTATTTCTTTGTCATTGTCCCTACATTGTGTTGGCATTTGTCCAGCTGTCTTTCACTAAGAAATTGAGAGCTATCTATTTATTATTTATTTTATTTTACATTTGTTGACCGGGCTAGTGTAACTGGATATATGTCCATTTTCAGTAGAGGCCCGGGGAGATAAGCTCTGAGGAAACAAACAAAATCCCATATACAAAAATTAATGTATACAATGAACATTGCAGGTGCAGTACAGAGAATAATCAAGGAGGTCATTCGTTCATAACGTAGTGCAAAATATACAGATACAATTAGTACAATACAAAATGTAATTGCAATACATCATAAAAAAAAAGATGGCAGCTGAATTATACAATATATTAGTATACAAGTAGTCAAAGAAAAAGAAGGAGCTGAATTATACAACATATTAGTAAAATTAGTCTCTTTAATGAGATTCTGAAGATGTAAGTAATAGTATAGAAGGACAAGGTAAGTTGTTATTAAGAAAAGGAACTTGATTACTGAGAAAAGGAGGGTAGGTTGAACCAAGTAAGAAGAGCTAGTTGATCGGTCAGGTTTAGTGCAGGGGCACAACCAGTGTGTTCTGAGGAAAAGTTTCAGTTTGTTTTTACAGAGTGATATAGAGGGAAGAGAAGAAAGTTCGTTAGGAAGAAGGTTCCAGGATTTTCCAACAGTATTAGAGAAAAGAGAGTCCCCAGCCCTGTTGTTTGATTTACAAATATTTGCAAGAAGTTTATGTGACGATTGTAAGGTCTTTAGATTGTTGTAGGGGATAATGAGGGTAGATAGTATAGGGGTATTGGTAGGTTAGTAAAGGGTTTTATGGGCAATGGTAAGTTGGTGGAATTTAGGCTGATTTTGTAATTCAAGCCATCCTAGCTGCTTTACATTAAAACAGTGGTGGGTTCTAAAAGGGTTACCTGTAGCAAATCTGGTTATGTTATTGTAGGAGTTTTCCATTTTGTTAAGGTTGTTTTTAGAGAGATTAGTATATATGGGTGAGGCACAGTGGAGAGTAGAAATTAGATGGGTGTGAGCAATAGTTATTCTAGCTGCAGGAGAGAGTAAGGCTTTGATCCTGTAGAGAGAGTTTAGTTTTCTATTAACAGATTTTAGAGTATTGTTAATATGGGTGTCGAAGTTAAGGTTGTTATCTATGGTGATACCTAGTAGTTTGGTAGTTGGATCTGGGGATATGAGAGTACCATTATTGGATGTTACTGTGAAGTCTATTGGGGGGACTTACAAGTAGGAGTAAAAAGGAGGAGTTTAGTTTTTTGGGGTTCAGAAGGAAACAGCACTGTGTAAACCATTGTTCAACTGTGTTAAACACATTTTGGGTAAGGGAGTGAAGTTCAGATATAGATGTGGCTGAGCATATAAGTGTGGAATCATTTGCATATTGTATGCATGTAGCTTGGGAGATTGCTAGGTGAAGGTCGTTGATAAATATAGAAAACAGGAGAGATCCTAATATGCACCCTTGAGGAACACCAATGTTAACGGGCAGATGGGTAGATAGAATGTTATGCCAAAGTACAGCCTGTTGTCTGTTATCTAAGTAGGACTGGAACCATTTTAATGCTGGTGCATCTAGTGACAGGGATCTGAGGATATTTATAAGTATCTGGTGATTTACCATATCAAATGCCTTAGACAGATCTATAAACAGTGCAGAGGAAAGCATATTGAGGTTACGGTTTTTGTTAATACAGTCAGTAAAGGAAAGGCGGGCAGTAGTAGTGCTGTGGGAAGGACTGAAACCATGTTGAGAGTTTGAAAGTAAGTTATTTTGGATTAGGTGGTCTAACAATTGTCTATGGATGCATTTTTCCATGATCTTTGCTAAGGGAGAAAGTAGGGCTATGGGACGGTAATTGGAGAGTTCAGTAGAGTTCCTACCCATGTGAAGGGGGATAATATGGGATACTTTCCAGATTTTAGGGATGTGTCCTTCACTGATGGTTCTATTGATAAGAATGGAAATGGGATAGGCGATGGATTTGGCTGCCTTTTGCAGATATTCAGTGGGCAGTTGGTCTGCTGAAGGAGTGCACGGTTTCAGTTTTTGGATAAGGGTAAGAATATATGTTGTTGGGACTGGTTGGAAGAGAAATGCAGGGGATGGGTTAGAGTTAGAGTTGGATATATTTAAGTTCTGAGTAGATAACTGGCTGGCAAGAGTTTGAATAGCCTCAGTGAAAAAGGTATTAAAGGCATTAACAGTCTGCTTGGGATTCTCCTGGTCTGTGGCTTGTGGGTTTGGTGTGATGGATTGACCTGGGTGTAATAGCTGATTAATACTCACCCAGAACAATTGTGGTTTATTATGGTAAGTCTGCTGGAACTGAAGGCAATAGTTTCTTTTGTCAGATAGTACAGCTTTTTTTAGTTTCATTTCTCAGCTGTCTGAAGTTTTGTTGGTCTACTGGGTTTTTAGTTAAATGAGATTTATTCCAGTATTTATTTCTGAGATGGATTTTTTGCTTGGTTTCTTTTGAAAGCCATGGGGCAGATTTAGTTCTCATTCTAATAGAGCGGGTTGGTGCATGATGGTCTAGTATGGCTAGGAAGTTAGAATTAAGGTAATTAACAACTTCCTCCAGTGTGAGATATTTTAAGGGAGACCAGTTACATGCTCTTAGCTCTCCCTGGAAGAGATCGGGGTTGAAGTTTTTCTTGGTTCTAATTGCCCTAGATATGGTTGGATTAGGTAGATTGGATTTAAGCCTGATGATGTAGGTTAGTGAGTGGTCACTTACATCATCAGGGAGGGTTCCAGCTTCAAATGTCTGGGGATGATTATTTATGAGAATCCAATCTAAGGTACTTTCTTTCTTATTAGGCTTGTTTATCCTGGTAGGGGAGGTAATAGTTTGAGAAAAACTAAAAAGGTTAATATGTCTGGTAGGGTGGCTACTGCTAAAACACTTTCAATCAATGTTAAAATCACCTACGATTATGGTTTCTTGGGGTAAATTTTGGGATAACCAACAAAGGATATTTTCTATGGTGGCAATGTTATTACTAGGAGGAAGATAGATACAGATAATATGGATGGATTTGAATATGTTAAGTTGAAGCTTGGTAATAAGAATTTCAGCGATGGAGTCTTGAGGTGGTTTATAGTCGTAGGTAGTAATCTGTAACCCAAATTTAAATAGGATAGCTACACCACCACCCTTTTTGGTCGCACGGTCAAGTGCAAAATATTATAACTGGATGGGATGACTTCCTTGTCTTTAGTTACAGGTTTTAACCAAGTTTCTGTTAAACAAAGAATGTCAAAGGAGTAGCCTTCCAAGAGGGCATGGAGTTGTACAACTTTGTTATTAATGCTACGTATGTTGAGGTGAGATAATAAGAGTGAGTTAGGTGGTTTGGTAAAGGAATGGATAGTAGAGGGGTTGGGGTTGATGAGTAGAGTGGTAGTAGCAGTTGTTGTGCCTAGGTTTGGGTGAATGTCTCCATCTTTTAAAGAGAAGAGTAGTGTTTGAAGTCTAGAATTTGGGAATTCACTATATAGAGGGAGAGATTTTTTGGGGATTGGGAGAGTCATAGCTAATGTGGGCTATCGTATAGTATTTTGCTAGCAGATAGCTGGGTGTAGATGTTATGTTAACATGGTTAGTGAAAATAGGTAGAGAAGGAGAGGTAGATAGCTTATTGAGGTAGAGAAGGTGTGGATATAATGGGTGTTCATAGGAGGTTAGCAGGTAAGCTAAAGTTAGAGGTGGTAGAATTGTAAGTATGAGTAACACACAAGAGGAGAAAACATACTTGATCTCATCATCACGAACATGGGATCACAATGTTCAACACCGGAAGTATACCCCTCACTGGTGAGATCAGATCATAAACTAATCTTGCTGGAGGTCCTCATCCCGCCCCCACCTGAAATAAAAAAGACCACAGTGAAAAACTTCTCAAAAGCCGACTTCACACTTCTAAAAACTAGTGTGGTCTCCTTTAAAGCCCCTGAGCCAGTGGTAAACATTACTCAAACCGCTGAATCACTTACAAATGCCTTCTACCAGCACCTACAGGACTGCATGGATCAGGCAATCCCAAACAAAACTAAGACTCTCTGTACCAAAGGCAAGCGTCCAGTCTGGTGGACCCCAGCCATAAACAAGCTCTACAACAAAAGGAGGAAGCTACTACAAGATAGAGCAAAATCCTTGAAAGGTAAGACACCTTTGATCATTATAAGTAAAAAAAACTAAGAGCTCTCATAAAATCATCCAAGGCAAATTTTGAGAGAAAAATCGCCAAGGACTCAAAAAGACAATCATAAGGCCTTCTTTAGCTATGTTAGAAACCTAGGAGGAAACTCCCAGATATGCTCAGAATTAGTTCAAAATGATGTGAAGATTACTGAACCTACACACGTTGCCAACATACTGGCTGACAGGTTCAGTGCAAACTTCTCCCCCCCCCAAAAGGAGAGATATCTATACCAGAGGATTGTAGCCCCCAAACATCTCCAACGCCCAAGTGAGAACTGCTCTCTCCAAGGCAAAAAACACAGCATCCATGGGACCGGATGGTGTCCCCGGCTGTGTGCTCCACGAACTCAATGAGGAATTAAACCCGCAGTTAGGACAGCTGTTTAATCTTAGCCTCACCTCAGGATACACTCAAGGAGTGGCACACGGCGACTGTGGTCCCACTTCACAAGGGCGGTGCCTCCACCGACCCTGGAAATTACCATCCCATTAGCTTGACAAGCCTTATCTGCAAAGCCATGGAGAGGATCATAATGGAACTCATAAATAAAGACATAGGGAACTTGCAGACTTTGGATCCAACCCAGTTTGGCTTTGTCAAAGGCAGATCATGCCTTTTAAACTTGGTTGACTTTTTCGAAACAGTCATCAAGGCCATTGATGAGGGCAAGGCAGTCCATACAGCCTACCTCGACCTGGCAAAGGCTTTCGACACAATACCCCACTCAGGTATCATCGAAAAACTCATCAGCTTGAATGTAAACCCATACATCACAAGATGGGTTGCAAACTGGCTAAGTGACAGAACCCACAGGGTCAGAGTTGCTGGCGCCATGTCAGACTCAAAGCCTGTCACAAGTGGTGTCCCACAGGGCTCAGTCCTGGGACCACTCTTGTTCGGCATCTACTTTTCTGAAGTACAAGCAAACACAAGAGGGTTATGGCTGACAAAGTTTGCAGATGACTGCAAACTGGGCGCCATAGTCAAAAACACATCTGACACAGATATCCTTCAGAAGGGCCTCACAGAAATGGATAACTGGTGCCAGAGCCATGGCCTAAAGTTAAACGCCAAGAAATGCATAGTCATACCCTTCGGGAAAAACAAGGTTACCCCTAGCTACCATATAGGTGGCAATCCACTGAGCACAGAAGAAGTCATCAAGGATCTGGGGACCCAGGTTGACAGTAACCTTTCGTTTGACACTCATGTTGCCAAAGTAGTTAGGAAAACCTTCTACATTGCCCACCTGATCATGAAGGGATTCACATCTAGATCTAGGGAGGTCATCGTCCCCTGTACTCATCACTCATTAGACCTATGATTGAGTACAATGCCCCATTCAGAATGTATCTGACCCGACACCTGCAGCAGCTGGAAAGGCCCCAAAAGTTCCTCACCAAAAGGATAAAGGGTCTCAAAAATATGTCTTATGCTGCCCGACTGAAAGAACTCCAGCTCTATTCAGTCGCATACCGCTTGCTCAGAGGTGACCTGTGCCTGACGTATAAGGCCATGTCAAACCCAGATTTGATGAATATGCTTCACCTCAAAAAATCTAGATCCCTCAGAACCACAAGGGCGGGAGACTTAAACCTTGACACGGTTATTAATAGAACATGCTGGAGGGACAGATCCATCACCCAGAGACTCCCTATGCTGTGGAACAAAATCCCGGTACATGTGAGGCAGAGCACCTCGCTGGCCTTGTTCAAGAGGAATCTTGACCAATGGATGGGAGATCGCAGATATACCCCAGGGATTACTTCAGTGTCACTGCTTGACAGAGGCACAGCAAAATAATAGGCATAGTCTTCTTCAAACCAAAGGGGTGGCGAAAGCCACATAACTATTGGCTAGGCTTATAAATGCCCTTGGGCAGATAGCCTAGTATGAACCTATGAACCTATGAACCTATGAACCTCTGTAAAAGGGCTGGGGTGGGTAGCTTATACATCTGGAAGGGTAAGTTGTTAGGTTGCTGTTATAGGCTCGGAGGTATACTACGTGTGGAAAGGAATAGGTGGAGGGTGTGGTGGGAGAGATAGGGAGTGGTAAGTGAAAGGAGGGAATTGGAGTTAAGTGGCCAGTGGTGAAGGGTTTGTGACTGGTGGAAGAGAGAAGGGGTGTGGTTAGATGGTGTAAGAGTAGGACCCCTGGGGGTGGGATTTGGGGGTAGAGTAGGGGAGCGGAGTGAGCCCACACAGTGAACAGAGAGGGTAGAACCAAGTGAAGGAGAAGCTAGAGAAGAAACTATCAGCGATGCTAGTAACTGAAGGAAAGTTAGGCAAGTCAGGAGTGGGAAAGATCAGAGATAAAACAGAAGTCTATGAGAAAAAAACAGGTAGGTGTAGACAGTTGAAGTAAAGGGTAAGTGAGAAAATAAGAGCAGGTCTGGGACTTAAGAGATGTGTAATTACAGAAGAAATACAGAGGGATAAGCAGGAGATAAAGGATGGGATAAGGGTGCCACCTAGTGGGCAGATCTAGTATTACAGGTAAGTATGTAAGGGAGCTAGCTGGTTTAGAACTAGGGAAGGAGTAATAGCTAATAAAGGGGGTTATTACAAAGTAGAAGAGGTTTGTTGGATACAGGGTAAATAGGAGGGGGTAAAGGCTGCTGGCTCTTCAGGCTCATAGCATACTTTAGAACCTCTGAAGCAATAGTAGACGTCAGTCAGCTTTACAAGCAGGACTTAGACAACCACATACTTTCTTGCTTCCTTGAGAGAGGGTGCAGAGAAAATAAGGCTGTTAGATGAGACTGCAGGTATTTCGATAGGGTCCTTTGTCACCAGGTGGATAGGTTCTTAGAGACTATATCAGGAACAGCGCAATGGAGAGCAGGGTACTTTAAGGAGAAAGAGAGACAAACGTGGAGGAGAGAAAAAAAGAGTTAGCACATAGCAGGTAGCTATGACAATTAAACAAACAAAAGTTACATGAAGACACAATTAATAAGTAGCTTATATTCATGCCCTTATTTTTGAAAGAAGCTATTGGAATCACTTTTAAGCTAGTAGTACTGTGACATTATAAAGTAGTCTAAACTATCATTTAGAGGAACTCAATCAGGTTTGCTGAAATTGGGAGCAAGCAAAAACAAAAACATAAGCTTCTAATATCCAAATATAAACTATACCAGCAAAAATAAAAAATAACTGGAAAGCTACCTTATTGAGAAATTACTGTACTACTCTATGCAAGGACAGTGAATTTACAGTGTGGAAGACAACACTGAGAAAAAGAACAATAATACTATCACTTACTAGAGATGCTACACCTGGAGGGCTTTCAGCTGCAATTAGAGCAAATATGGCATCCACGATTTTTAAAACCTTTGGTGTGTTGTACCTGAGCAATCACTTGGGGGGTGGGTGAAGGGATGGAAACCCTCAATTGGAATTTAAAGTAGCAGGGGTGAATCCAAGGGAATCTGGTAAACCTAGCTAATTATCAAGGACAGCCAAGGAAATAAGGTAAACATACAGGCACCCCTGTTCAAGGACTGGAAGGTTTCTCCAAGAAAAACTATGTGTAGGAATACACCACAGGTGGAAGTTGTATGCTGCTTACTAGTCTGCAACGGCAGATTTTATTCTCTTTTATATTCGTATTCCCCTTTGCTCATTGTTTGCTGCACACAATGTAGCTAAAGATAAAAGCAGCTGGAGACTTTGCACCTCTGTTTGGTGTTTAGTGAAGAACAAGTATTGAGGAGGAGGGACTGAAGGCTACGCCTATTGAGAGGGGATAAATACCTTCACATATAACAAATTATCAACAGTGAAATGGAATGAAAGGGGTGGGGTGGGCTAAGAAGAAGAAGGTTTGCAGCTATTGCCCCTGGGGTATTTGTGAAGCCCTAGTGATCATTGTGGCATTCAACGCAAAACCACAGCCCGTCAGTGCTCTGGTTTCAACAGGTGTGCTATCTGTGTTTACTTAGGAGCCACAAAACCTCCCTTAGACGCTGTGTGCAGCATGAATATGGACTGCTCGCTGCTGCTCACCACACACCACTGCGCACACTTGTAAACACCATGCAGGCTTTGTGCTAAGCCTTCATGGAGTTTATTTAATCCTGGGGACAATTTGCAAGGCTGAAAAATAAATAACTGTATAGAAATAAAACTGATATAGGCTCAAATCAGCTTATTTAATATGTAATTATTTTTAACACAAATAACAAGCATTGTTGTCTTCAAGTTACCAGGCTTATTATGAAATATAAACTTCGGACTCGACACGACTTTATAATGAAAGACAAAAAAGTTTATTTGTGGTAAGCGCTTTCGCGTACCTTCCTGTACGCTTCTTCAGACCATAAAACAACTCAGTAAAACAAACTGCTTTATACAAAGGGCTCTCCTACAATTAATCAATTAAATTAACAAATTACATATTCATTAAGTCAAAGATTAATTAATGTTTAAAGACAACTGCAGTTAAAAAAGAAGTAACAATAGTTGAAAACATTGTGGAAGGCATAATTCTAAAGTACTTTCTTACCAAAGAAATACATGTTTTGCAGACCAAAACAATATTTAAGCTTCCTTTTAAAGAGGTTATAATCACAGTTTTCTAAGCTAAAATATTTCATTAAACATATATATTCAAACATATATTTATAGAAGTGAATCTGTGTGTATGTCCTATTTTAAAATTTCAGTTAAAAGTACTAAACTACACATTTAAGCTAAACTAATGTCCTGATCAAAAATATAAAACAATATATTTAATAAATCAACGTACTAAAATGTTTTATAAGAGTCTGAACTTTAAGTTATGTCTATATGTAGTTTTATGGAGTTTTTTACACTTCATTGCAACATATTTATGAAATTATCAACAGAATATAAACTGCAAAAGAAAAATAGAAAAATGGAAAAAACAAAAAGCTGAAAAAGATCTGAAGGGAAGGTGGGATAGGAAGGAGAAAGGAAGGGAAGGAAGGGGGAGGGGGGGAGGGGGTTTAAAGTCAGAAAAGCAGAAAAATGAATGAGATCTTAGGTGAAACTCATAGATCAGACAATTTAAGACAATAAATGAGTAAATAAAAACACTTTTTCTAAACTATTACAGTGCTGCTACTTTGTCATAAGCTAAATAAATTAATTTAATTCATTGGTCCAAATGCATAGATATAAGTTAAATCACATATAAATGCTTGAAAGGCCATGTTAAAAAAACGTTAAAAACATTATAAAAATCTAGCATATTACCTACGTGCATTGAGATACGGCTTGATAGAAACATAAAGGTTCAAACCTGGGTAGTAATGCCCTTTTAATCTAAAAATCCATTTTAATTCTTTAAGTTCTAACAAATTGATATAGTCCCCTCCCCTAAAGTTTGGTTCAACTATTTCCAAGACTCTGAATACAAAGGAATGTCCAGGACAACTTTGTACATGTTTCGCCAAGGCGTTCAGTTCATTCTGTTTCTTGATGTCATAGGTGTGGTTATACATCCTATTTTTAAGTTTTCTTTTAGTCAAACCAACATAAAATGCTGAGCATTTTACACAAGTCGCTAAATAAATCAAGCCTGAGCTATCACAAGTGGCTGAAAACCTTGGTTTGAAAACATACTTAGTTTCAGGGTGTATAAAGATTTGCTCATTCGTAATAAATTTACAATAACTACATCTATGGCAGGGATAAGTGCCTACATTTTCAGTAAGAACTTGTTCAGTTCTGCTGGATCTGTCACATAGCATTCTTTTAAGACTTTTATTGCTCCTATAAACAAAATGAGGTGTTGCACCTACCAGTTGTTGTGTATAATGGTCAGATACTAGCACTTTCCAATTGTTATTGATTATTGTCCTGATATTTATATTGTCATTGGTGTATGTGGTAAAGAAGCTCAGTATTCCTTTCATATTAGTTGAGTTTCTAAGTTCTGTATGATGCTTAGATTTATTCATTAGGGGTAAGGTTGTATCTCTTTCTTCTTTTAAAACCTGTGACCTAATATCTTTTACCATACTTTCTTCATATTTCCTTTCAATGAAGATTTTTTCTAAAATGTCTGCTTCACGGGATAAGTCATCTTTATTTTTACAGATTTTAGATATTCTAAGGAACTGACTTCTAACTATCCCTTTGAAAACATGGCGAGGGTGCATACTATCAAAACACAAAATAGAGTTTCTCCAGCAGGCTTTCCTAAATAAGGTTGAACTTAACCTGCCATTGTTTATACTAAGGCATACATCTAGAAAGTTTACTGACTCATATGACATGTAAGCTGAAAATTTTAAGTATGTTGTGGTGGTTTCCAGGTAATTTTAAATTCTAGAAACTCTTCTCTTGAGCCATCCCAAACCAAAAGGATGTCGTCCACAAAACGATAGTAAGCCAAAATTTTCTTAAAAATGTGTGAGTAAAATGAAGTCTCTTTCCCACTTGTGCATCACTAGGTTCACATAAGTGTTAGCTAGGTGCCCATGGCTACCCCTGATGTCTGCAAGTAGGTACATCCCTCAAAACAAAACACATTATTATAGAGGACCAGGTCTAACAGTTGACAAATAAGGATAATATCATTGTTTTTTAGATGTGTACATGTAGATAAGAATTCTCTCACTGCTTGAACTCCTTCCATATTGGGTATAGACGTGAAAAGACTAGTTACATCTAATGTGACTAGTAAATGCTGTCCTTTAACCAGTTCTTTATCTAAGGATTCTAACGATTCCAGAAGATGGTAGGTGTCTTTTAAAATGTTCGAAATTTTATTTACTATGGGTCTTAGAGTTTTCTCTAGGTATACTGACACCTTTTCCGTTACCCATCCTTCACTAGCTACAATTGGTCTAATGGGGGGGGGTATAACCCCTTTGTGCATTTTTGGCAAACCTTTTATAGCAGGTAGAAACGTTTTTTCAATAATAAAATAATTATACAGTTCTTCCGAGATTTGTCCACACATAAGTGAGTCATATATATCATCTTTTACCCTTGCTATCATTTTAGACAGCTCTACATTGTCTATTTCCTTGTATGTAGTATTATCGCTTAACATATCTTGCATTAATCCTTGGTATGCTGTTTTGTCAAAAATGGCTACCCCACCCCCTTTATCCACTGGTCTAAAGACTAAGCTATCATTGTCTATCAAATTATACAAGGAAGAATGCATGCCATTCGTCATGTTAAAAAACATACATTTTCTCTTGTTGTTCTTAAAATAGTCATAAAAGTCTTTTTCACACAATTGGATAAAGAGTTCAACATGCCCAGGTATTACTGGATAAAAGAGCTCTTCTTTTTAAACATTAAACTATCAGCATCAACAGCATTGGCTCCAGTTGGCTTGGATTTAAAAGAATTTTTAGCTATGGAGCCCAAACATTCTGAGGTCTGTCAATATTTCTGAGAGAACGCTACTTTGTGATGGGACAAAAGACAGTCCCTTGTTAAGAAGCTCTTCGTCATCAACTGAAAGTACATACCTGGACATATTAAAAAAGAGCTGATTCCTTATTGGTAATGTCTCCTTCTTGGGAAGGCTTCGTTGTCTTCGATAACTTTCTCTTTTGCTCCAGCTGTTCGGCGTTCTCTCATGGCGCTAGCTTTTATGGGGTAAGGTAAAAAGCCTTACTATCGCCTTTAGGAATGGCACCTAAATCTTTGTGGTTAAGTTTGTTGCGACACGCTTCCTGGTTAGGAGAGGGGTTGATGTAGCTGCCTGGAGTGTTGTTATGATAGGAACTTCAGGTGGTGTGGTGAAGTGCTCTCTCGAGTTATCATCCTGGGTCACTCTAGAAGTTGTTAACGCTGGTTCAGTTATTGTAATGATTGTGTCATCATGCGGCGCCGTGTTTGGCATCTGCGTGCGAGTATGAGTAGTAGGCAGTTCTTTCCTCGGCCAAATGAAGACGTTACCAGAGGTAAAGTCTTCAAAATCACGTTGCAGCTTTTTTTGTTTGATTTGCTGTAACCGAAGAGCATATGAGCTCACTTGGCTAAAAAGACTGTCCATTCTTCTCTGATAGTGGTCATCAGGAAAACCTTCAATTAGTTCTTGTTGGGAGATATTGATCTTAGATAATAGTTCATTTTCAATAGGACTAAAGTATTCAATAAGTAGTCGTACATACTGCATACTGGCTTCCAGATTAATTTCTTGCCATCGCTTAAGCAGGTGCGGATGAGCATCACCATAGGAAGGCATACAAAGTATACGCATTCCTCTAGGGATTAATTTGAAGCGTATACATGCTTCCATATGCTTCCTTTGCCAGTTTAAACGTTGAAACTTATACAGATCATTCTCTAAGATTTTTATTTTGTTATTAAATGCTTCTAGATTATCATTGCTATTCTCAATTTTGTTACCATTCGGTACTTTCAAGTCCAGATCCAATAAAGGATTAAGTCCATCTTTTAGGAGAGTTGTCCACATTTCTTTTCTCCTGGGCATCCTCGGTTCTGGTACATAATCGAGCTCCACATTAGCTGTAGACATGTCGTGCGTTGTAGTGGAGATAAGCGTAAAAGTAAATATAGAAAGATAAAATCCACCACAACTAAGAGGCCGTAGTTAACAGCAGACAGAAATATTATGAAATATAAACTTCGGACTCGACACGACTTATCTTTCTATAAAGTTACCAGGCTTAATAAAAGTTGGGAACAGTAAACTACAAGAAGAAACAAGCAGTTGCTTAACTAATATTTTACATGTCATGCTGAATAATTTTATAGGTTAAAAGCAGTGGCGGCTGGTGACTTCAAATCAAGGGGGGGCTGCAGGAGACAGCTGAATGGGTGGGGTCAATGGGAAGGGGTGTGACCAACCATAAAGGGAAGGAGCTATGCTCAAAACCACAAAAACTAACCAAATACACTGCCCTGGGAGCCAAACCATCATTATGAGAGTCCAATCAAGACAAAATGAAATGTAGAAGAATAAAAATATTTCAATGCATTGGCTGCATGACAGCTTACATAATATCTAGATGGTAACAAAAAGGTTGTGAGGCATGAAAAAATAAATTACTTTTTAAATACATTAATGGAATGCCAGTCAAAATCAAGTATAAGAAAAACAAGCAGCACTCAACTCAAACCACTTCTTGCACTACAGTTCTAATTATAATTTATATTCAGCTTTATTAAAGTACCAAGTAACATGCTGAAAGTAGAAATCTCTGATGCCCCTACTTGTAACAATGTTTCTTACCCAAAAAAAGACCTGCTGTCTGACAACTATCTACTTGTTTCATGGGGAAAACATGATCAAAGTAAAAAATGAAAAACAAACAAGAAATAAGCTCAAGATACATAGCTTAAAAGGATTACTGTACAGTTTATGGACCACACGACTGGCATTCTGTTTAGTTTACAGGTAAAGCCTGCAGAGATGACTGAAGTCTCCAAGTGTAATGAGCTTCTTAAAATAATGTAATCCTGTCATTTATTACAAACACTGTCATATGCATTTCAATACCAAAGCTTATACATTATCTAGTTATGTATTCTCTACATGGCAACAACAGAAATGCTTTCAATGTTGGCAATTCTTTAACAGTATGCTTATTAATGCTTACTTGCATCTTACGATCTCAGCCAAGCTTACCTGATGGTCATTAAAGTATTGCTACTTAAACACAGAGCAACAGGCACTTTGAGTAATAAACATAAATCAACAGTACATAAAATATGACAGAAACCAGACCATTCTGCAAAAACCAAAGACAGATGAAAAGCCACTCTAGTACTTGTGTCTACCTTGGATGGGGGGGGATACTCTGCACATTTACACTGCACAACTACTCCTTGCCTTGCTTCGACACATCCTGAGTCACTACATGGGGGAGTGGGGTGCAACAAATATGTCCCAATTTGAAATGTCTCTGGCTGACTGTGATGGCCCTGACACATTTGTCATACCTCTCAATCTCAGAGCAAGAAATCTGGACAAATTCATACATAGAAGTGGGACAAAGGCCCAAAAATAAGGACAATTTTTAAAACTTCTCTACCCTTGAAACTCACATTCATTGAAACAGCATTGAAACCCACATTCAAAGAAAATACATTTTGCCAGTGGCAGATAAAGATTAATTCTGGGCTGTTTTCAAATCATTGGCCCCTTGCATATGAAACATACATGTGCTCTTTGATACACCTTCCTACTGCTTTGAACATTTTCCAGTAAACAATGAAACAAAACGCATGCACCAATAATGACAAAACTTCCCAATTCAGAACATTTCCATAATAAAAGTCTACTCAAACTTCTACAGTCCACCATTATCAGTAAATATGCACAATTCTACAGTCCACCATTATCAGTAAATATGCACAATTCTACATTCCACCATTATCAGTAAATATGCACAATCTCTGAAGTAAAAAGTCATTAAATAATTCCACATTAAATAAATCTGTAACTAATGAAGAGGTTGCTGCTAGCAAACACCTTTATATTTCATGGCTTCATCAAAAAATAAAGCGTCTGATGCCCCTGAGGAATAAATTGCCTATATTACATTAAAAATGATAAGCTAGTAATATTGCAATAGGAAATGGATGGCAAACTGATAACAGGCTCATAGTTAGCACCTTAACTTTCAGTACAGCAGCATTCACCCCATGTGGGAGTAGAGCCAACAACCTTCTGCATCAAAAGCAAGTACACAACCTGTTGTGCTATTAAAAATATAAGTTGACTTAGCATAAGCAGCACTAAACTTCTCTTCCCCTGCAGCTCTCAGCTCCTTGTAAAACCTACTCAATACTCAACTGCATCTCAACATTCGCAGCACAAGAAATCTGGAAAAAGCCAAATTTACTGAGGGGGTCAAAAGGCCAAAAAACAGGGACACATTAAATATTGCTTGTATAATCTTGTAAAGTTGCTAGAATAAAATGCTGTGTTACCACCATACATTTTACTGCCAAGGTCCCTGTGCAAAACAGTCAGAGCAACATACCACTACGTTTCTTATCCAAAAAAGGCCTGCTGCAAGAAACAAGCTCAAGATAAATTGCTTAAAAGATTACTGCACAGGTATTAGGAGTCGGACACCTACCTTAGTTTAAGAAGTGTTAAAAAAAGAGTGACTGTGTCCGTTTCCATCATGAACTGAAGTTAGGAAGGATTGGAGCTCTTTCTTTTCTCTGTCTGACTGACTCTTCTCTCTGTTTGCTTTTTCTACAGAAAAGGTCTTCATATACCACATTTCCCACTTCTGAAGTTACATTCTGCCCTTTGATGTATTACACTATCATGCTAGCACTTCATCTAAAGCACAATCCAACAAGCACAACAAATCACTAATTCTCTATACTGCAAGGCTAAAATAATCTGCAAAAAGGCCACTTAGATGTACTACATACACTAAGGATTACATCATTTGTGCTGCCATCCCCTTAATTTGGGATTATGTGAAACACTAAACTATAACCCCTAATCGTAACATTAATCCCTATACCAAAAATAATCACAAGACCCTAAGTCTTCATTTCATGCAGGTGGAAACAAATTTCTCTACCGATGCATGCAAGAGATTAGGTTTAGAAAAGATATGCAAGCTTCCCTCTCCTTTAAATCCAAATCAAGAAAATAAGAATTACAATGCACACAGGGTAACACCTGATGACCATGTTGCACTAGCAACTCTGCTGAAAGCTGCACTGTAGAGAAATACGCAGCTTGATTTAAACTGCAGCTAAGGTTGGACTTTCTTCAACAAGGACAAGTTTAAGCATGGACTCTCCCCATCAACCAGAAAAGGTTTATGGACACGTAAATAAAATTCGTTCTACAGCTGCCAACTGATTATAACAATGCTGCCATTAGATAAAGCCCAAGTTTCCATTTCATAACAAAATTAATGACCTTTATACTAAGATTTAGTACCCCCCCCATTCCAGTCTAAACAACTCTAGCATTCCTACCTTCTGTTATAGGAAGCATGGTCTCAAGGTTACAGATAAATGCTAACATCAGCATGCAAACAGCTATTTCTGCACCTTCACTCTGTTCTTCTAACTTCTTTCTTCCTCTTCTTTCTTCAGTTCTTTCTTCTTCTGTTCTTCAGCACAGGCTGCACAGCTGACAAAATATTTAGGCCACCCAAAAAAAAAAAATCAAAATCCAATGGCAAATTTATTAATAAATAAGTATCGGTCCTTCCCGTGTGACTCAGTCACGAATCCACAACTGACTTACTGTTTGATTCTCACTCTTTTCCCAGCACATAAAGCCCGGGAAGAGAGCGACAACCAATCAGCAGCATTTAGCCCAAGCACGTCATGTACGTGCCTGCGGATGTTGCAGTCCGAGCCCCGTCCCATTCTATGTGGTTTGGAACCGCATAGACTGCTGGGCATCACAATGATGCCTTAATTAGCCCACTGGGCTGCAATAAAAACAAAAATAAAATCTTTATTTAAAACCGCCGCAACCTGAGGCGGTTAAAGTGTGCATGCGCGTACTTGCCCAGTCTTGGACTCGGAGACAAAAACAAAGTAATTTTAAAATAATACTGTGCTACTGTAGTCTGTCACACAAAAAGGTACTTTTTCTTTTTTTTAGCTGAGGGGGCTGCAGTCCGGCAGTCTGATGCCACGAGCCACCCCTGGTTAAAAGTCATCCACTTAGCATACCTTGTGTCAAACTTCCCTTTTAACAACTGTGTGTGTGTGTGTGTGTGTGTGTGTGTGTGTGTGTGTGTGTGTGTGTACGTCAGTTATATGGGTTAGCATTTCTGAGAAAATAATTTTCCATGTAGAAAATACTATAAAATAGCACTATTTTTAAACATATCCCTCATCTACACTTTAGTTGTTTTCCCCAATGACTTTATTAATATGTGCCATAACACCTGCACTTAACATCTAGTGGCATATTATCTAACCCACAGCAAATCCATCCTTCACTGCAATAACCACAGTTTGAAATCATTGCAGACTCCTCTCATGCTACTTTCTCTCCTGTTTCTGCAATATCCTCAGTGGTGTTCTTCAGAAATAGGCAGAAATGTGGCCTGTGTTTTTCTCCATTAGTAATGCATACCATACGTTTTTGTCTAGGGCATATTAAAAACTCCTTTGGCTACAGTTAAGAATGTTATGTGCTGCATGTCTTTTGAACAGCAGTCCTGCAAAAACAGCAGCGCTACAGATTTCTGCATATTTTACGGTACTAACTGCCTCCTGAATTCAGAATGCACTACAGTAAATGTGCTACTACATTTGCCTATTTACAGCAACACAGCAACCTCTTTGCCAATAAGCAAAACAACTGAAAGCCTTCAAGATCATCAGCTTTGCCTCTGAAGCATGCTTGCAAGCTTTTGGAATGCGATGACCCTGATTTGTCATTTTAGAGGTGGGGTATAAAGGATGGGGCACTGGAAGGCAGAGAAAAAAGGTTCTTGAGCAGTGTAAGATCTAGACTTGACCTGACAAAACCAAGTTAGAATGGGACTGGTCAGCAGAAATAGTATTTGCAAAAGTTTCAGTGTGACAAAACAAGCTAGATACAGTTCATTCAACAAAGAATATTCAATCCACACCCCTGGGGGGAGCGAAGAGATTTTGTGGATTCTACATATTTTTTTGGAAAAGACAGGTGTAGTTTATCTTCAAGTGCAAGGAAATTATTCAGGAATTCCATACAGGAGACACTTTGATTAAATAACAACACATCTTAAACAGTTTACTTAGAATTGTATTAATTAGAGACTGTTTTGATATGCTAAACACAACTGTAACAAAGACAATTGTTGTCACAGGCAAACCCCAATTTGCGCCAACTCACTGTCAATAAGAGGAACAAAAAAAATCTCTAAAGCTTCTCCAGAGTTCAGAACCAAATAAAAATACTGACATCCAGTGAAAGCGACTGCATAACTGACTTCCGGTGATGAATCCACAAACAGCTTTCCTCTTCACACCACACTAGCTACAGGCTTGATGCCAAATGTGGAGAATGAGAAAGTGTCCATGCCAGACTCTGTACGAAGAGACTGTCACAGAAATGAATGAGTCTGACATGCAGAAGACCGAAGGCCTTTGTCTAGGATGAAAAGATCAGACAGGGTTAAAAACACAACTCAACCTCTTATTTTACTCCTAATGAGTAATTTGTATTTAGACTGTGTTGTGTACTACCAACAAACTCAATACCTCAATAACATCTTGGTAAATAAATGTTGAAGTACTAGTTTTACTTGAGTAAAGTGATTTAAGCAGATTTACTCTAAAAAGTTGGAGGGGTGGAGTGAAGTGGTATGCTGAGCAAGTGCATGCAAGCATCTGGTTCCTGTAAAAGTAAAGGCCACTCATGACTATACAAGGGGACTTTGCATATGTGTACTTCTCAGTAATAAACTGACTTCAGATACGTACTAGTAAATACCTGTTATAGGACTTCACTTTCCCACTCCTGAGTTACTGCACACTGCTGGAGCTTCACCTGTATTTATTTCTACTATTTATTTATTTATTTCATTTGTCAGTGTTCAACCTCTCTTCCCAGAACTTCATTTTTGTCACAGTATCCATGATTTCTCCAGTAATGCCTACTGCTGGGGGGAAAAACCGCAAGAAGTAAGGAGGTAAGTGAAGAAGGGAGAGTAAGGAGATGTAAGGTAAGAAGTAGCATTTGTCCTCATTTAGTGATACAGTTTATACCAATGCTGAGCAAGAACAGAGCCAGCTTTTGGCTAGCACTTACCTATGAACCCATGACTGTTACAGTGTATCCATAGTTCAAACTTTGAATAGCACTGAATGAACAGAACATTAAGAAATGACAGTAATATAGAAGACCAGGTGATATATGACAGGTGATCTGACTTGCGAAAAATGATACAGAAACGGGTTGGTACTGTACTGTATGACCTAAATGTCACACCACAGAAAAAGAACATTAAACTGCTTAGACTCCACCCATTTTGCTTTTAGCTGTGTATAATGATGATTTTTAGCTACTGAACTATCTCTAGGACAATCTGGGCTTTAACCTTCATATAAATGTGAAGACATAGACTGCATTGATTTATAGAAAAAGGAAGGTATGTACATATAAATTATTAGGTGGATACACATGCTTCATGCCTGAAATATGCAAAGTATGTAAGGCCTGAGGGTGACTCTAGGCAACAAAGGTATACAAGAAGCATCCCATGCAGATGGTACAAGTAAAATCTATTTTTTCATATGCATCGACCCATTTTTTATTTTATTTTATATTATTGCTGGTAGGTCCTATCTTAGCATACTGGCTGCAGGAAATAGATGCAATCAGGGTTTAGACTTGCACTACATAACAACAGGTGTACAGAACTAAGTAAGAAAGTGAAACTGATATTCGCAAAATCAAGGAAAGCAGTATATTTCTGTTCTTTATGAGAGTTTTCATGTCAGTGTTTTCTTAGCCCAGGCCTGTCCAGAATCAGACACCTCATCTCATCTGTCCTCGCTGCTGTGACTCCATTATTCATTTCATGGAATTTCAGTCACATACTACACCTCTTCTAAAAAAGTATCTTTCAAATTGGACTCTTTGATCAGCCAATAGACTTGTAGCAGTGATAGATCATAATACCACAGAAAAACCCATTTAACTAAGAAGCACAGATGACCTTGCAGCCATTATGACTCTACAACAAGTTCAAACAAATAAATAAATAAACGGTCAAACACCTCTAGTTTTGTATTTCACATTGTGTGCTAGTCACTGGTAGAGGTATAACAAAACAGCAAGCCAAGTGCAGTTCCACAGCTGAAAAACACAAGTTCCAAGCTTCGTAGCTGACAAAAAAGTTTACTACGAAGAGGAGCGCTTTCACAATTTAACAATTGGTTCTTCAGATCAAAGAAAAAGACTAAAAACTCTCATACAAATATCTAAGCATCTAATACCAATTAAAACAAACAGCCTATCATTATGTTTAATCAAAACATGTGACAATAAAGCAGGATAATCAGCGTCATCAAATAACTACTTTAAAGAACTCATCTTATAATAAAATAAAATGGAGAATAATAACATACATTCAAAATATACTTTAAGAATTACATACAAACAAATACACATATACCAAAAACAGCATTACTTTCTAAAGCCTCTGCTATTTAATTCACATTTTAATACTGATTTTAGTGCATGCAAATAAATGCATATGTATTCAGAACAGCATTACTTTCTCAAGCCCCTACTATTTAATTCTGATTTTAAGGAGACTACATCATTAAGACCACAGCCTTTATGTGCTCTCAGTCTTAAAATCCATGTAGTTTCATTACGCTCAGTATTGTTTATTACATCACCCAACCTCATATCTGTTTTTATCACTTCCACCACCTGAAATATAAACTTATGCAGGCTTCCCTCCTGCGCTACGTTTTGCTAATGCACTATATTCTAACCCTTTGTTAATACAATATAAATGATCCCTTATCCATTCTCGGAGACGTCTATTAGTCTTCCGAACCTAAAATCTTTTACAATATATGCACTGAGCTAAATAAACCATATTCTTCGTATTACAAGATATATTACAAGACCTTAAACTTAAATTCTTGGCCAGAATCAGGATGTCTAAAGGCTGCACCTTCTAGTACATTATTACAAAAATTACATGCACCACACTTTTTTGTGCCCATTATTTCTCTGTTCATGTCTACCCCCTCACACTTGCGATAACATAATTGCCTTCTCAGAAATTACTTATTTCTATAAACAAAGGAGGGCTTATTTCCTAAGATTCCAGACGCATTTTCATCAGTATGCAAACATGCCAGTGTTTACTGATTATGCTTTTAAACACATTAACTTCACTACTATATGTTAAAGTGAAACAAATTTTTTCATCTCTAGATCTATACTTATGTTTATTACTTCTGTAAGGTGAGGAAAAATAAGGTTTACCCAAATTGTTCCTCTCCATCTTAACTATTTCACTGTTTTTTTGAATCTCAGCATTATTATAACCCCATTCTCAAAATGCTTGGCAAGCTCATCCAGACACACCTCAAATTCTGTATCATCAGCTGTCAACCTTGAGACACGTAGCATTTGTCCCTTTATAACATTTGAAAATATGTGCCCTGGATGCATGCTATCTATATGCAGATTGGAAGAAGTATTTTTTTTTAGAAATACAAATTAAAACAAAGTAAAAATATGGCTAAAAGTGTTAGGTATTCATACACAACACCAGTAGCAGAAAATGCATTACCAAGTGCTTCTCTATGGGTTCAGCTATAGAAGATGGGATGTCTAAACAAGACATACTTAAAATGTCAAGCACTAATGTCCAAAATACAGAAAGGATTAAAAGTTAACTGCAAGTGATTTTGCAGGGGAGGCTTGTACCCCTCCCCACCAGTGAAGGGGGTGGCAAATCCCTCTATACATCACCTCTATTACCATACCATGTCCAAGAAGGGAGAAATCTCCCAAAATTGAGAAATCACTGTCATCACTCTCAGAGAAACTGCACAGGCAGTGATTTACTACAGAAAACAGTGATCAGTGTCTTTTCTCTGCATCTTGCGCTTTTGCAAAATAACATTTTGAAAATTTAATGTCAGTCACCTGTAGCTTTACCATCTGCATGGGCAGAAATATGCAAATGTGCAGTGGACAGGGTATTTTCCTAGTGATTCCTACTGCTGCAAACAAGAGCTAAAATAACTAAGCATAATGTTTTCACTGAATTATAACCCACGTTTTCTGTGGGTGTAATTGTTTTATTGATTCATTTCTTATTGTGCAGATAATAAAGCAAAACAGAGAGAGTGTGCATCTTATGTACATTATACGGAATTAACCCCAAAAAGGGACACACACACACACACACACACACACACACACACACATGCACACCTAAAGCATAGATAGCTCATGACCATCCATTAAATGATCTGCTTATTTAACATTCTTAACCATGTAAGTGAATTAGTTCTATGACCTGGACCAACAGAGGCAGTAGCAACTTTTCAAAACAACATTTACAAAACACATTACCTTCTAAGTTACACTTCAAGCCAACATTTATATTCAAGTTACATTATGACCAACATTACCACATTTGTGGTTTGGCAGGAATATTTACACAAATCATTTGACTATCTGCAGTGATGCTAACACTAATACAGTTCACTAATTGCTATAATTGACTTCCAAGATGACTGCACCTCATCAACATCTTAATTTCTTCTCTCTCAGTGTGAAAAAAGAAAATGAGAAATAAGAGCCAGTAACAGTGGCAGTTTGAGTGAGATTCAGGTACTGGCTAATAACTACACTGTTTGGATGTCAGCAAAGAAGAAATTTAGAGAGCCCAAAATAAAACCAACCAGAAAAGGTAAAGTGAAAACAATGGCTGGGGATGAGAATCCTGCAGCTGTTCAGCAAAAAGGCAGTTCAAGTTTCAACTTTGGTCAAAGAGATGGCTTCCAGTAACATAATGAAGAAATAATTCAAATGTACCCAGAGATGATTAAAATAAATGAAACACTGAAGGAATATATTAACAGAAATAACACAAGGGGCAGCCGTGGTGGTGCAATGGTTAGCATTGTTGCCTCACAGTAAGAGGTTCTCCGGGTTGATTTTCAGCTGGGGTGCCTTTTGTGCAGATTCTGCATATCCTTCCTGTGGTCACGTGGGTTTCTTCCGGGTGCTCCGGTTTCCTCTCACATTCCAAAGACATGCAGTAGGTGGATTGGACACTCTAAACTGACTAAGTGTGAGTGGTGCGGATGAATTACAGTGGCAGGGCTAGCCACCCAGCAGTGTAAACCTTGGCTCGAGATGATTGTCACTGTTGAGGTGACATCCTGAACCCATGCAAAAAATGGGAAAAGGGGCTGAGGATGGATGGGTGAACAGAAATAACACAAGGCTGGAAAAAGAGAAGCTTTAATTAGCTATTGATATGAACTGATGGATCCCTATCAGATGACAGAAATTTCATATGACTGAAACTCATTTGGTTTTGACCCTAAGACTGAAATTTCAAAATACTTAAAAAAAATCACTTGACTGAAACCCATAATACTGAAATCCTACAATGCTAAATTTCAACATACTGAATTGTAAAGTGGACGATATAAAACCAGAATATACCTTTTCCCCACTGTAGTGTGATCCTGGATCCTAAGTTTTATATCTGAGGATTTTCCTTAAAACAAAAACTCTTGAAAAAATATGGCATAGGTTCAAATGGAGATGAGAAGAAACAAAAGATCAGCCTGCCAAACATTAATGAGAGCAAGTAACACAAAAGTTGGAAATACACATACAAAAAAACTGACACACAATAGGCAAGGACAATATAATATACTGGTTGCATTATCCATATTGTTTTGGAATATAAATAGCCTTACAGGTATACACAAAAAGGAAAGAGCACTGAATTATATTAAGACATGCAGAGTGCAAATATCAATGCTGCAAGAGACATACTTGGAATGAAATAAACATGAGAACTTGACAAAGAAAAGGATTTCAGGAGGATATTCAGTAGAATATAAGGGACAGTGGAAAACAAGAGTAATTATACTAATTCCTAGATGGGCTACAATAGTGATAGCAAAGGGAAAAAGACAGCAGTGGTAGATTTGTGGTAATAAGGGAGTATTGTCAATGGAGGAGGAGTACTCTGGCATGTATTTATATTATCCAAAAACTGCTATTATGGAGCTTAATAAATTTTTGGAAGAAATAATCATCTTTCAGTAAGGAATGTTACTTATGGGTGGAGACTGCAACTTGATTTGCAATAGTATGGATGTGTCAGCAGACCTAGAAGGAAAAACATAACAAAAGAGGGTAGATTCTAAAGAAATTTATGAAAATACTTGTTACGGAAGATGTGATTTAAGTACTCAGAACTTGGGTAGAACTCATATAACATAACACGAGGTACACTTACTGGGCTAGACAAGACACATTACTTTTCACAGAAGGATGTGCATCTAACCGAAAGCTTTGGCACACATCCAATAATTACTTCAGATCATGCACATTGAAAAAAAACAACATAAAAATGCAGGGTAATAAAGTAAAAAATGAGACAATACTGGCACTTTCCAACCTACCTGTTAAAAAGAGAAGAATTTAAGGAATGGCTAGTGAAAATTATTCAAGAGTTATTAGGGAAAATAGAAATATCTTCAGAAGTTATAGCTTCTGAGTGGGAAAAAATGAAAATGGAGTTTAAAAACTGGGCAGAATAAAAGGGAAAGATATATGGTTAAGAAGAGCTCCCTATTGAAATACCAAATTTCTACAAACTGATAAGACAGAAAACCCAGGAGAAGAGCGAATCTCGAAGATTGCTCTTTCCCTTTAAACTTGTTTTCTTTGCACAAGAGCACCCCCACAACCCCTAAACTTAAATTTACCAACTCTGAGATTGCCATACCTCAGAGAAAAGGGAATATTCTGAGATATGGCCATCTTGGACTTAATATGTGTAAGTTAGTTTTTCAGCCAATCTCCTTGTTTCGGGATTCGCTCTAGCAGATCACAATATGTCAAATGGTTAACATTAAGAAGTAATAGGAATTGCTTAGAGTGGCTGACAACGGTTAATGTATAGCAGAATACTACGAATCTCGCAGAACAAGAGGAGAAGCAAATGCATAGTGCTAAAGAGAAGATAAGGGAGTATCTGGATAATATGCATGAGTTTAGAAAGACTGCTGTTAAGTAACTATTTTTTAATAATAATTGCAGAGGACATAAATTTTTAACGCAATGAATTAAGCAACAGAAAGTAGAGAGGGTTTGCCAAACTTAGGGGCCGTATAACAAAAAAAATAACAAGAGATCCTGTACAAAAGTATTATAGATTTTTCAGAAATTTTATGAAAATTTGAATAAAGTGGAGAAATATAGAAATAAAGAAAGAGCCCAAATGGAAATATTTATGGAAGACTTTATTATGCCAATGTTAGAGGTAGATGAGGTTCAACAATTAACTGTTCAGACAAGTGGGATGAGATATAAACAGTGATGCATAACCAATCTACAGGAAAGTCTCCAGAAACAGATGGCATTCCTGTGTAAATCTGAAAGATACAAGGTAAGAAAGTGAGAAAGAGAAGGAAGATTTTGTTTAACAGTATTTTAAAAGGAAGGAAAGTGCCAACATCTTGGAAGAAAGCTGTGATGGCTGTATTATCTAAAGATGGTAAGGACTGTCAGACCAAGCTTCATATAGGTCCATTAACATTTTAAAACATGATTAGAATATGTTTATGTCTATACTAGCTAAAAGAATGCCAAAGGTGATGCCAAAATTGATAGATCTGGATCAGTGTGGTTTTGTGGTGGGGTAGCAAATATTTGGCAACATTAACACAATAATGATCCAGAGGGAAGCAGAATGTAAGAAAATACCTCTGTTGTTTGTGGGTCTTGATGCTGACAAAGCATTCATCAGAGTAAGCTAGGATTTTATGAGTAGGGCAATGGAAGAATTTTCATTCCCTGTTACAATAATAAGGTTAATTATGAGAATATATGAAGGATTAGAGGTAATAATTAAAGTGGGAGGGTTCCTCTCTGATCCATTTTGTTTAAAGAGAGCAACCAGGCAAGGGTGTCCTCTTTCCCCTTTGCTATTTGCTTCATATTTAGAGACTTTGGCAAAGAAAATAAGGGACTCAAAAATGCAATAATATAATTAGAATAGTAATCAAGAAAAGTTACTTTTATTTGCAGATTATATTATTTTGTACCTGATAAATCCAGAAAATGATGTCTCTGTGTTGTGGAACATTTTGAGACAGTTTCATGTCTTTCCAGGATATAAAATTAATGGAGATAAAACAAAGGCCACAGCTGTAAATGATGTACCCACTGATGAATTGGTTCAGCAATATTCATATTTATGGGGAGGCGATATGATTAAGTATTTAGGAGTATGGATTAAAATTGATTCTGTTATGGCAGTTATGAATATGTAGACAAAGAGTACACAAAAAACAATACAAAAACTGACAAACTGGAAGCTCTTGTTCATGGATGGGGATAATAAGATACAGGCAGTGGAACATGTTTTTAAACCCTTTAGTATTACATACGGGTCAAGCACATTTTTATAAATCAAAGGAGAGGTTGTGGACAGTTATTAATAAAGGGTTGAAGGAATTTATCTGAGGGGGAGATGGCAAGAGTTAAGTTGGATAAGTTGATCCTTCCAGTTGAACAAGGTGGTTTATGATTACCTGATTTGAAGGGATAATTTAGAGCTATAAAGCTAAGGTTCATATACATAACATACCATAAACAGAATGTTATAAATCAAAATGGAAAGGGATGATGATCGTGAAGCAGCAGGGTGGGGGGTGGGCGGTGGTTAAAGAAATAGAGAAAGAGAGTGGAATGTTGGATGCAAATCCTTAAGGAGAGTAATAGCAACCATACAGAACATTATATTCATATTCATAAAGTAACAGAAAGTATTCTAATAACTAAGTCAACATGAGAAGAATGGAGAAAGAAGATTTTGCCAATAAAGAAGATTGGAAGTAATGGGGCAGACAATAGGCAATAGAGGGGTGGAATTTATTGGAGAAAACAGGCAAAGGAACCATGGTATTGTCAGCAAATAACTAAAGAGGGAAATGCAATAGAGTGGGATGCGGTCAAGAAGACATTTGCACTGCAGGCTAGAGACTGCCTTTCCTACTGGGGACGGATATCAGAGTATAGGCAAAGAGAAAGGGAGAGGGGAATCTGAAGAGAAAGACCTGCTTTGCTAGAGTTTATGGTTCAATCTAGAGAATAAGCTGCTGTTAAAAAAAGAGATAATTAGTATGGCATATAAAATACTGCATGATAACTATAAGAATCAATCAGAGGAGCTTAGCAACAATTGGGAAGAGAGACTGGAAAAGCAATTTACATGAGAACAATGGGAGAACATATGTACAGCTGCCAAGTATGCAACAAATTCTATATTTAGGATCTTTGCTTGGAAATGTTTACAAAGGTATTTTTATATCCCAAGTAGACTTCAAGGTATTTTTTCTCATGTAGGTAGCAATTGTTGGAGGTGTGATTGGGAAAAAACAGGTGACTGGGAACATATGTTTTGGGAGTGTAGCGCATTAGCAGATTTTAAAAATTAGCTGCAGAATACTAAAAAATTATTCATTTAAGCTGGGACACAAGAGCTGAACTGCCTAGACATAGTAAGACATTATTAAGTTTAATTGTGTTGGCTGGCAAAAAAAACAAAAACAAAAAAACAAATCACTTAAAAATGGAAATCAAACTCTAAACTAACTGTATTTGATGTATTGAATATTTATAAAAGAGATAAAAGAACTGAAAGAGGGATCTTTAGAAAAGGGAAGGAGCAAATTACATAGAAGTAAATCAAGATTGTGGGAACAATACATGCAGAATAATGGTCAGGAGGAGGAGGAGTGAGGTTTAAGGGAAGGCAGGAACACAGCATTTATTGTAAAGTCAGACTAATGATAGTTACAAAGAAGGAAAACGTGATGTACAATGTATGTAATTGGAAACATTTTGATACGTTTTTTTCTTTTCTGTTAATGTTTGCTTGCGTATGCCTTAATGATAATTTAATAAAGGTGTTTAAAAAATAATTGCCATAGTTATGATTTTACATGAATGTTATTTACACAAATCACTGTATTATATACAATGACACTAGCACTATTTACTTACATCACTACACTGAAGCTGTCTCATTATGATACTATGACTGCACATTACCATGTATAGTGTGACTTTCAATAGGGTACCACTGATCTAGGCTGGTTCCCAATAACAGTTGCATTTATATTTGCAATTGTGTTTATACTTCCTAGTGCAGCGTGCTTTCAAGGAGTGTTGGAAAACTGTTAGTTTGGTAGCTTTTTGTATTTTCTCTGGTAGATTACATCATGCTACATGGACAGTTTTGTAGAATTCTCTGTGCTTTATTGTCATGGTATATATGGGTCTTTGAAACTGCAGGATGTCTTGACTTAATTAATGGAGTGTTTTTAAAAGTGGGCAGTAGCTCTTATTTAATACCTCGTAGGTTATATAGTATTTAGTAAAATTTGATTTTCTATCACATTACAGTGACTTTCCCTCATATTTGATAAATAAGTGTGAATCTGCGAATTTTACTCTTGGCTGTTTTGAAGAGAAACACTATTTTGTTGACAATTCAAACTCATGAGATGGAATGAGAACATTTTTAGCTACTGATACAGCAGTAATAAAAAGGTGTGAGATTTGGGTCTATATCACATCGTCAAACACACAGGAGTTCGAACAATGTGATATTGAACCATTAAGTTCGAAACCCAAAAAGTGCGAACACACATAACAGCAATTTTTTTCCCAGTGAAAAAAATCGCTGTTCCAGTAAAAAAAAACAAAACACGTACACTTTAAACTTAAACTAATGTGGGGGGGGGGCAAACCTCCCAATGTGAGGGGCTGTCCCCCCCACCCCTCCTACTTCAATATACCAACTCCAAGATTGCACCACAGTGGAGGAAATAGCAAAGATGTGAAAATGGCCCACCAATTTATTTCCCTGGGAAAATAATCGGTGTTCCATGTCTTCACTATTTCCATATTTCGAACATATGGTTTCGATATTACAACGTTCAAACTCCTGTGAGTTCGACGTTGTAATATAGACCTTGAGATTCTATAGGATACTTTCAGTTGCTTTAGAAAGTAGAGTTGTGTAAAGTCTTACTATAACAGTAGATTTCCTTTTCTTCACTGCTGCAGTATTCATCACCTCTGGGACCTCCTGCCAAGGATATCCCAACGTCCAGCCAGTAACTTAAAGCCTTTACATCCTCCCAGCATTGTACATCAGCTGTATGCTTCCTGCCCAAGTGTAGGACAAAAAAATGTGGTGTACATACACTGAATACTAAGAACCGAAGTGCCACAAGAGAACTTGAGCAACCCCTGGGAAGAAGAACATCCAGGAGGAAAAAGAAAAACAGCAGAGCAAATACGGCAAGGTGGCAAAGACCCCTCAGCCAGCAGAGTACTCCCAACAGAAGAAAGATAAATAAGGGGATAGGAGGGAAAGAGTGAATACTGCAACAGTGAAGAAAGGACATCTACTGTTGTGGTAAGATTTTACACAGCTGTACTATGTTCTACCATATCACTGTTGCAGTGTTCATCACTTCTGGGAGAGTACAAAAGCTACAGTGAAGGTAGGGAGGAAGAAGGCAGGGAGGATCCCCACAAACCCATGCAGGATAGCCCTGGCAAATTTTGCCTTAGTTCTGGAAATGGCATCAAACTAGTAATGTTTAGTAAAGGTGTGTACAGAGGACCAAGCAGCTGCCTCAAGGAAAGATCTAGTATTTAAACCCCTGAAGAAAGCTCCAGAAGAAGCTACTGCCCTAGTATAATGAGCTTGAATTAAAGCAGAAAGCTGCTTACCATGAAAAAAATAACAAAAGGAAATGCCTTTAGAAAACCAGGAGGAGATGGTTTGCTTAGAATCCGCCAAACTTAATGTCCTGGAAATAAAAATAACAATAAGTTGCTCAAATTTGTGGATATCTTTCCTTTTACCCAAATAATACTTGAGCTGCCAATGTAGATTAAAGATATGAAGAACATTCTCACTAACAGATTGTGGAGAAGAAAAAGGGAAGATACCTGGATAGACTGATTAACAGACAACTCATTGACCACCTTGGGCATAAAAGAAGTATTAGTATGCATTGACACCCTGTCCCTATGAAAATTCAAAAAGAAAGCAGATGCCATTAGAGCCTGAAGTTCAGACATTCTGCAGGATGAAGTGACGGCAACCAATAGAAAGTCTTCCAGGTACAATTCTGCAAAGAAGAATGCACAGGCTGAAAAGGAGACCGAGTCAATTTTACATGGAGAAAATTAAGGTCCAAAGAGGGAGGAAGAGATTTTCTTTGGGGCAATGAAGGATCAGAATCTTATTTCTCACAGTGTCAACTGAAGACAGGACAAGTGAGGGTGAATGAGAGACCCCCTGTCTTGTGTGGGAAGATCCATCAGGTGAGATAACCTGTGACGACTAGTCCTGACCAGGTGAAAGTAGAGGGAGAACCAGTGCTGTCTTGGCCAAAGGGAGTTACCAGCTAGATTCTTGGAGAGTCCTTTCTAATCTTCGAGGAGGTTGCCTGTTCAGAAGGTAGGCAAAAAGATCCACTTCAGTAATAACACACAGATGTACTATGCCCAGAAACACCACTCTGTGAAGCATCCATTCATGAGATTGTGCCTTGGATCTGCCTTGGACCTGCTCAGGGAGCCTATCTCATGGTTATGCTCTGAGGGAATGTAAATGGCAAACGGCCAAATCCCAGGCCTAAAGGGCTGGTCTGTAAAAAAGATAAGACCTTGTGCACCCCACCCATTTGCTGATGTACCACATGACTACGATATTGTCTGTAAAGACCTTTATAGGAACTGGAGACCAAGAGAATGGAAGGCCTGAAGAAAAGGAATGAGTACATTCTTTTCTTTAGGATGATGTAGTCTGACCTCTGATGAAAAGGTCATAGTCTCTGAAACCTCAGACTGCTGGAAGAGACTCCGCACCACAGATCAGAAGCATCTAGGAACATTTCTTGAGTAGGGGTAGGAGTCTGAAAAGGTAGTCCCGAATTGAAAGAGACCTGCTGAATCCACCAGTGTTACTTAAGTTTGAGACAAGGAAGTAAGGGAACTGGAAACTCCAGAGGATGGGCATGCTAGAGCTACACTGTCTTCAGGTACCACTGAAGTTTAATCATGTGAAGTCTGACAAAGGGAAACATGGGAATGGCAGATTCCAATGAACCCCAGGATTCTGAGAAATTCCCTTCCCAAAATGAGAGAAAAGGAAAGCAGAGACCGAAGTAGGCTGTTAAAGACAGAAACTTTGAAGAAGGAAGAGAAGCCAACATTAGAATGGTCTGAATTCTGCATCCCAGAAAAATGTGATCCTGAGAAAAAGTCAGACTAGACTTCTTGAGATTGCTGGTGAATCCTAGACTGTGCAGAAGGAACAGGATGAAGTTCAGATCCTGTAAAAGTCTGGAATGGGTGGGAGCCTGAAGAAGCAAATCATCCAGATATGACAGGGGCCAGACAGCTGATGAATACCCTTTGGGCACTAGAATAGCCAAAGGGCAAAGCAGAGAACTGAAAATATGAGGAGGAAAGAGAAACATAAAAACCTCCAGAGCAGATAGTGAATAGGAATATGAAGATAGACATTGGTTAGCGTTTAGGGATACCAGAAAAGCTTGTGGAACTAAGAAGGGAAAATAGAGTCTGGACAGAAATCATCTGAAAGGAGCAATCTTTAGAAAGGTACTTCGGAAGGAATTGATCTAGTACTTGCCTACAGAATCACTCTTTTCTGGGGACCAATAACATTCTGGAGTAAAATCTTGTTGCCCTTTTGGATACAGGAACTTGATGAATGGTCTCCTGATCCAGTAAATCTTGCAGAATGGCAGAGAAATTTGGAGGTTGGACTGGATGAGGCTGAGGAAGACGTGAGAAGGGGGCAAGAATTTTCATGTCATAACATAATCATGACAGATAATGGAAAGTACCCAGGAATCTGAAGTCATCTGTTGCCAGACAGAGAGGGACAGGGAAAGCCTAAGAGACGGGGATTCTTGGTAAGGGGAAGGGGAGAATAAGTCAGCTGGAGGTAGATGTGTCCTGAAAAGAGGGCTTTTGAGTTTTAGAAGTCTGAGTCTGAATGAGTATATCTACAAAAATATGCTTAGGAACCCTCTTCCCCTGAGAAGGCTGACAAGGTTTCCTAAGAACAAAGGCAGACTTAGAAAGATAGTTTCTCTGAAAATTTTATATGGGAGAAACACATTTATTTAAGATCCTGCATCACTTTACCTTTGTCTTGTAGAGTCTTAAACAGGTCAGCAGCAGCTGTACAAAAGAGATTATGATTGCCCAAAGGAGCATTGAGAAGCTTTACCTTAATATCATCAGGTAAAGCCTTGAAGTAAAGCAAAGAGTACATTGTCATAACAAAAACAGAAGCAGCAGCTCTAGGGGCTATATCAGCTGCATCATAACTGCATTTGATGGAGTGATGGACATCTTGAGAAATGAAACTTAATAAGGAGAGGGCAGCAGTCTTTCCTTCAGAGTTAGAAAAGTCAGACAACCCTCCCCCAAGCTCTGTCAAAACAGCCAAAACATAGCTGGTCATACGGATTTGATAATTAATGGCCCTGAAGGCCGGGGTGGCAGAAGTGTATACTTTTTTCCCCCTCCAACCTCTCCATAGCCTTATTATCTTTATCAGAAGAAAGGAACTTGGAAGAGGGCAAAAGCTTGGATGGATGTCTGCAGAAAGAGAGACCACAGCAGGGTCTGAAGAGGACACTTGTAGAGGTACATACAGGTGTCAGGCACATTATAATAATGGTCAGGCTTCTTAGGAACTAGAGGCTGGGAGACAGGAGCCAAAGAAGCAGCAGCAAATATATGCAACAAGGCATCCAACACGGGGGGGGCAGAAGAAGGTTTAGGAATCTCCATCTGTAACAACTCATGATACTTCTTTTGAATATCAGAGACTTGTGAGCAACCCTGTGAAAAAAAATCCATAATGTGAACTACTGTGTCCCTAAACACAGGAGGAATCCTTCAAAGAGAGAGTCAGGACTCAAGGAATCCTCTTTTTCAGAGCCACAGTTTAAAGAAGAGGGAATCTGTGAGGAGAATGACATTGATTCATCCTCAGAATGTACCTTCTCATCTGAATAATCCCCTAGTCCTTTTAGCTCAAGTAGAGGACGAAGGAGAAGCAGGAAAGTACAGTTGTGCACACTTACCATAAATGTAGATGTTCGAATGTATTCACTGTTGCAGTCATCACACTTAGGTTATCCTGCCAGGAGTAGCCCTCAGTCGGCTTAGTATTTCTGCATCGGTTGCTGTTGCTTCAACACTGACGTCAGTTCATCAGGGATGAGCTTTTCTAACACAAAATTAAGGTCCCAAGCAGGAGTGGGGGCTCTTCTTGGTGGCCTTAAGTTGTTAGCCCCTCTCAGGGACTGTTTGATGAGAGGGTGAGAGAAGAGAGGTGGCTCAGTGCTGTATTAAGCACAGATGGCAATGGCATGAATCTTACTGGAAGAGAAGGACAGACCTCTGTGGAGTAGGTCTGCTAGGTAATCCAGGATGAGAGGTAAGGAGGGCTGTGCTGTATCCGCTCCTTTAGAGTGAATCCAGAAACAATACCTTTTCATCTCATCAGCATAGGCTTTCCTTGTACTGGGTTTTCTGGCTTCAGGTATGATTTCCAGTACCTTCTTGCTTAGGCTGGCCACTGGAGGAGAATTCAAGGAATAAGTCAGGCTGCAAGGTTCTGGGTTTGCAATTGCGGATGCAAGATCTGTCCCTTCTGCTGAGTGAGGATGGTTGGGTTTCTGGGGTAGGTGCCATGGTGGCACAGGTGACAGACTGCGCAGTAGTGGGTACCAGTGTTGGTGTGGCCAGTCTGGGGCAATCAGGATTGCCCTTGGTCTCTCCTGCCTTATCTTGAGTAGTACTCTTGTAAGAAGAGGCAGAGGGAGAAATGCATAGATTGAGAGGTTTGCTCACTGAAAGGATAGGGCATCCACTTTCCAGGCCTTGCTGTGAGGTACCCTGGTGCAGAATTTGCTGAGCTGGTGGTTGTAGGGGGAGGCAAACAGGTCCACCTTTGGGGTATTCCATTTCTGGGTCAGGAGGCTGAAGGTGTTGTGGTCTAATTGCCACTCATGTGGGTCTAGCAGATTTCTGCTTAAGTTGTCTGCCAGAGAGTTTTGTTTGCCTGGCAGAAATTGAGCTTGTAGGTGAATATGCATAGCTGAGGCCGTGTTATACAGGGTCATGGCTAGCCTGTAGAGTGGGTAAGAGTGGGTTCCCCTTTGCTTGTTGATGTACCATATCACTTTGGTGTTGTCATTTTTTTATTAGAAGGGGCCCCGGTGATAGTAGGGAGCTGAAAGCTGTCAGAGCGTGCTGAGCAGCTAGCATCTCTTTTTGGTTGATGTGCAGATGAATTTGGATTGGGCTCTAGTGGCCCTGAATGCACCTGACGTCCAAATGTGCACCCCAGGCATAGTCTGATGCATCTGTGGTTAAGGTCTGGGTGGCATGGGGTTATGTAAAGGGAAGTCCTTTGTTGTGGTTGCATGCTGCTGCCCACCAAAGAAACTCTGTCCTGATAGTTTCCAGGTCCTGAGAATGTTTTCAACAAAGACTTTTTATGTACCATTGAAGTTTTCTCATATGCAGTCTGGCATATGGAATTAGTAGAATGCAGGAGGCCATGAACCCTAGAGCCTGCAGGATTTTCCTTGCAGATAGCTGGGTTCTGGTGGCCATTTGAGCAAAGTAGCCTGTCAGATAGGCTTGTTTTTTCTGGAGTAAGGAATGCCATTTGGGATGCTGTGTCCACGCTTGCTCCCAGGAATACAATTTTTTTAACTGGGGACTAGTTTGGATTTCTTTTCGTTGATAGTGTACCCCAGGGAGGTTAGAAGGTCCTTTATAAATGTCAGATGCTGCAACAGCTTTTCCTGACTGTCTGCCTGAATCAGGCAATCGTCCAAGTAAGGGTATATTTGAATCTTTCTCTGTCTATAATAGGCAATGGCTGGAGCCAGGCATTTTGTGAAAACTCTGGGAGCAGTGGATAAGCCAAAGCGAAGTGCAGAGAACTGATAATGCATAGATCCTGCCCTGAAACGTAGATATTTCCTGCAGGAGTCCTTGATAGGGATGTACAGATAGGCCTCCTTTAGGTCTGGGGTGGCTAACCAGGCATCTTTGGATAGCATAGGGAGAAGCTGCTGTAGGGTGAACATTCTGAATTTTGGTACCACCAGGAAGGTGTTTAGAATGGATAGATCTAAGATTGGGGGCCAGGTGCCCTTTTTTTCTGGGTACCAGGAAAAGTCTGGAATAAAAACCTTGGTCTATCTGTTCTGCAGGAACAGGCTGAATTGCCCTTATGGAGAGCAGGGACTGAACTTGATTTTGTGCCTCTGCCCACTGGTTTGGAGGAAGGTCTGGGAACCCTTTTGGGGTTGGCAGCATGTGAAAATAAAACTTGTACCCCTGGGATACTATGTTGAGGACCCATCGATCGTTGGTGATGGAGGTCCAGTTTTTTGCATGCTGGGAAAGTTTTCCTCCTAGGGGCATGTGCAATTGGGCAGAGGTGAGGAGTGGAGTTGAGAAGTCATAGTGAATTCTTTCCATAAGGGGGTGACTTAGCACTCCCTGCTTTAGAAGTGGAGGTACTCCATTGCTTAGATCTCTGCATACCTTGAGACTGTATTCTGGGGGGGTCTATTTCCCCTGGGTCTAGTTTGAGATGGCCTTGAGGGGGCTGGAAAGGACCAATGTTTCGCGGGGTAATGCCTACTGAATCTTGGAGGCTGCACTTGCAAAAAATCTTTGACTGTCTGCATAGACTTAGCCTTTTCTTCCATCTTTTTTACAACCTCTTCTGCTTTGGTGCCAAACAGATTGTCCTTGTTCAGAGGAGTGTCCAATAATTTTGATTTAACATGGTCTGGCAAGATCTGCTCCTTAAGCCAGGCATGCTTTCTAAGTACAGAATCTGTGACTGCTGCCCTGCAAGATGCATCTAGGGTGTCAAACCCACATAGGTTCATAGATATTATATATAGGTTCATAGATTAGTACTAAGCTAACTGCCCTTGCGAGCCATTTTAAGCTTAGCCAATTATCCCTTGTGGGACTCAAACCCAGCTTGTGTTTGTAAGGCAAACACCTTAACCATTAGGCCACCCTCCCAACATTGCAGGGTATGTTAGCTGACTTTTCTTGCAGAATGCATAAGCGCCTGTAATTCTTTATTTTCTGCACAGTCAGGAAAAGTAGAAAATTTTTGCTTAATAAGCTCCATTGTATGTTGCTGGTATTTCAGCATGTGGAACTGACAGATCAATGCTCTAATGGCAAGAGTTGCAGAGATGTATACTTTTTTACCCCATCTGTCTAAAGTTCGGGAATCCCTGTTTGAAGGGTTGAGATTCTTAGCTGTAGTTGCTTTTATTTCTTTAGGTCCTTGGGAGATGACCTCTGGGTCAGCAGTAGGATTTTTGAAGAGAAATTTGTGAGAGTCAGCGACTCTGTAGAACCTGTCTGGTTTCCTTGGAGCAGGGGGTAAAGTATCAGGCATTAGACTGGATTCTATAAAGACATCATCCACAACATCCAGAGCAGCAGGGATAGCCAAGGGTCTGTGCTGTGGTAAATCTAAAAATTCCCTGAGTCTCTTTTTGGACTGAGGATAATCCTGGCATTCCCAGTGGAAATGCTCTCTCAAAGTAGGTAGGGTTTCACCAAAAGAAAAATCCTCTGGAGGGGAGGCAGAAGGAATGGATTCCTCTGCAGCTGAATCCTCATAGGCAGCTTAGGGCATGTCTTCATATTCAGAAACCTCAGAGTCATTGGACTCTTGGTCAGAGAAAACTGCTGGGGACAAGTCTCTTTTTCTTTTAGCAGGGGAAGGCTGGCTTCCCGTAATCAGCATGATCAGGTCTTCTGCCATTTTAAGCATCTGAGATTGTGGCAAGGAAGCAGGCGCTTAAGATTGGGTCATCGGTTTTTAGGCGTAGCTCGTACTCTTGGCCTTAGAAACTCTGTAGTTTTTGAAAGAATTGAAGATGCAAAAGAAGTCATCGGTTTGTGTCGAATATCGGTAAAGTGAAGAACTTCCTCAGAAGCTGGTGCCTGCACAGCAGTTCCAGACCCATCCAAATTAGAGACATCCACAGGTTCCGTAGTCAAAGAAGAGTCTCGTGGCACACTGGACTCCGAACGGGTCTCAGTAACGGCCTGAGAATCCATCGAAGCAGGCATCAGGGGCTGCAAAAGTGCCTCACTGAGTACCGGCGAACTGGCGACTAGCTTAATGGAAGCGTTGTCGGCAGTTTTAGACCTGTGCGGTCTGTCTCTGTCTTTATCCTTACATGTTTTCAGAAGATCGGTAGTCGGATGGCTTACTGAAGCCATTTCAGAATACGGAGATCGAGAACAAAAGTATTAACTACAGTAAGGGCCCAACGACAAATAGTTCGGGAGTTGAACAAAGCACAAAACCGGCAGCGAGGTACGTTGTGGTCTGGGCCTAAACAGGTGACACAGTAAGAATGGAAATTTCGGTGTGGTATTTTCTTTCCACAGACGAGACAATTGTTAACTATTTCTGACATTGGTTAGAGCAAGAAAAAAGGATCCCCAACAGGGTACTTGGCTTTAGAAGACTTCAGGATGATTCAATTTCAGAAACGAAAGCTCAAGCAGCAGTCGACCAGCACTCGTGCGAACTGCTTCTGCTTTGGGTTCCTCGACAAGAAAGACTGATGTAATGGCGTCGGCTGCCTGTTTTTATAACCCTGATGACCTGAAGTCAGTCCTGAAGCAACAGCAACCAATGCAGAAATACTAAGCCTCTGGTATTCGGGCCAACTGAGGGCTACCCCTAGCAGGATAACCCAAGTGTGATGACTGCAGCAGTGAAATATGAAGAACATCAGACACTGCTTGAGGTGATCCTTAAGGCCATCAGGGCATTGAACAAGCAGTGAGTAGAATCTTGCCATTCCCTCTGAGGAGCCTTAAAAATGGCAGGAATGCTCATAGTTTTCTGCATTTTCTTTAGTGGAATGTCTGCTTTGACCAACCTAGGAGGTTCTTTGTCATGCCGTAGCCTCAAGGAGGGTACCAGGGACCTCCTCCCTTACCAGAAATCTGGGGAATCCCCCTAGACCCTTTGGAAACTGTCAGCTGTGTTTCCCCCTCAACATTTGCTGTGGATATTTGCAATGCCTCAGAGGACTTGCGTGAAACCAGTTCCATTCAGGCTCCAACAGGTTCACAGTGGAGGAAACTGGTGTCTACACTGTATGGTCTACAGGGTCTTCACTCATCTCAACAGAGACATCTGGTGACGCCTGGACAGCAACAGAATCAGACAGAAACTTATTGGTCTTCTTTTTGAGAGACATCTGTAACTCCCAGCTGGAAGATAAACAGAAACAGGACAGACAAATTAAAAGTGTTTAAGGCACAAAGGCTTGGCAAATGGTGCACTGGGTATGGTCATGTGAAGCACCAATTCAAAACAAACACTTCTCTTGACAGTCTTTATGGGGAATCTGCTTCCCATACTGACATTTTGCTTTCCTGGATGACATGAACCCTGAGTATATGAGTAAAGGAAGAGAAAACAGGAACTGCAACAAGGCATTTTAACTGTAAACAGCTTAGTAGCAACCAGGTCAGCAAAAGGTATTCACACTGACTTTCAGCTGTGGCGTTTGGAGTCATGGCTAAAAGTTTAGAGAATTCACCATACATATGTCACCTTTATATTCTATACCTGGGCAGGGAGCATACAGCTGATGTACAATGCTGGTAGGATGTAAATACTTTTGTATACTGGCTGGACATTGGGGTACCCTTGCCAGGAGATCCCATAGGTGATGAATACTGCAACGGTGATATGGAAGGACATTTACACAAATAATCTTCTAAATGGTAACCATTTGAAATGTTGGAACTTGCTAGAGCAAGTCTCAAAACATGAAGACTGAAAAGCCGAAAGAAATGGACTCACATACATTAAGTTCAAGATGGCCATCTTTTAGAATATTTCCTTTTCTCCAAGCTATGGCAATCTCAGAGTTAGTATATCATTTATAGAGCTGCAGGGGGTGTCCTCCTGCAAAAAAAAAAAAAAAAAAAAAAGAAAAAAAAAGGTTTACAGGAGAGAAGCAATGAAGATTTGCTCTTTATTTTCAATTTTCGATTTGTTTTTGTGTGTGTCAGCACTCAGTATTTTGAGTGGTGACATTTCAATAGGGAACCGTTCTAACTATATATATATATATATATATATATATATATATATATATATATATTTATACTTACCAGTTTTTATAATAATTTTCTCATTGCTGAATTATGTGTCTATGTAAACAACAGCTTTTTCAGAAATGGAATTTGGAAATTCTTGTTTTTAGCCACTAGAGATTAGATGTGCAAATCCAAAAGCATAGAATTAGATGAAAGTTGCCCTGATGTCAATCATCTTTTGAAATGGTATTAGACGTACATAAAGTTCAAGTCCTCGGGTCTAACTCTTCCTGCAACATCTAAATTTAATCAACAACATTGCGACACATGTTTTGCTTTCTATCTTTCAAAGTGTTAACATTCAACAGGTTCAGAGTTTGCAAGCTATTACATGCCTAGGCAATATCAAGGGGTCAGAATCAACCCTGTATGTCATTAAGCCAACCCCGCCGTCAACATTTTAAATATCAGTTTTCTTTCAACAGAATATTTTTATTTTGTTTGGATAAGTACTAGGCAAGCTGCCCTTATGGGCCATTTTAAGACTAGTGATTTCCCACCAAGGTGAGAATCAAACCCTGCACCTTGAGTCTGGGAGGTAACCACATTAAGGTTCATAGGTGTGTTCTAGGCTAATGGCCCTGGAGCCTTTACAAGCTTAGCCCATAGGATTACCCTGGCATCGTGCCACCCAACCTTAGTTCCCAGTGCCTCTGTCGAGTAGAGCCACTGGAGTGATGCCCAGGGTGAATTTTCTATTTCCCATCCACTCATCAAGATTTCTCTTGAAGAGGGCCAGTGAGGTGCTCTGTTTGACATGTATGGGAAGTCTATTCCATAGCATGGGCAGTCTCTGTGTTATGAACATGTCCCTCTAGCATGTTCTGTTAATTGTGGTAATGAGGTTGAGGTCTCTGGATCGTGTAGTGTGGAGGGATTGGAATTTCTTTAGATGCAGCATTTCTAACAGAGCCGTGTCAGACATGGCTTAAAAAGTCAGGCAAAGATCACCTCTAAGTAGGTGATATGAGACAGAGAATAGTTGGAGCTTTTTGAGTCTGTCCATAAAGGACAAGTTTTTAAGGCCTAGGATCCTCTTTGTGAGGTACTTTTGCAGCCTCTCCAGTTGTTGCAGGTATCTAGTGAGGTACATGCCAAACAGTGCATTTTACTCGATGACTGGCCTAATGAGAGAAGAGTATAGGGAGACAATGACCCATAGAAGGACTTTCTAACCACAGTGGTCACATTAAGCATCAGTTAATGTGAAATACATTAACAGAAATTAGCAGCTGGAATGGTAACACAGTAGTGCAGCAGCTAGCATCACTGCCTCACACAGCTTAGTTCTTCAGTTCAGTTCCTGGCTTGGGTGACCTCTGTAAAGACCTGCATGTCCTCCTTTAGTCGACATGAGGATCTCTGGGTCTATATTAGATCACCGAATGCTTAACAAAGCAAACAGTGATTAATCGACCCTAAATAAGCGAAAGCTTACAATTTCGAACTGTTAGAACAGTGATTTTTTCCTAGGGAAAAAAATCACTGTTCCAACAAAAATAAATAAATAAATAAATAAAACACTTTAAATATTACATTAAGTGGGGGGCTTTGCCCACCACACCCCCCGATGTGGGGGGGGCTGCTCCCCCCACACCCAACCTACTTAAATATACCAACTTCGGGACCGCACTACAGTGCTGGAAACGGCAAAGTAATGAAGTGGCAAAGCAAATTCTTTCCCAGGGAAAGAATTTGCTTAAAAGCCGATTCGATCTTTTGCCGTTTCCGTCTTTTGAGTTCGACCAAGACGCATTCGAAAGAATGCGTCTTCAGTCTTCTAATAGGGAACCGGATTTGCTGGGTGCAGTGGTTTTTCTCATATCCCAAAGACCTGCTGTAAGTGAATCAGCAATCTTCCAGATTTGTTTGCCCATAAGTGTGCATGCTGTGCACGACTGCATGTACTTGTGTCCCGTGACAGACCTGTGCTCCATCCATGATTAGTTCCTTTATTTTGTACCCCTTGAGTGTTGCAATGGTCTCCAGTACCCTGTGACCTAAAACTGGATTAAACAAGTAATTGCAGAATGAATGAGAAAGAATAATACCCCATGTCAAACAAAGCACTTAATTCTTTCTACAGGAAGACAGTTTTTTAATTTATGTGTGTATGTATGTATGTATGCATGCATGCATGCATGTTAAATAGGGTAGTGGACTGATCCAATATGGACCCATTTCATCCACAGAAGCAAAACAGAAAGTTATAGTATAGACATAACCATAGTGACACAGGAGAAGTAATACTAATGCGTCAGCTACATGCACAGTACTTACATACGTGCAATTTCTGATAGTTACATATTCTTCAACAGTGCCCTCCATTTTCCCCATTTCCCTCGAACACAAACCTACTCTAGCTACAGGAGTTATTTTCAAGTAATTAAGTAAGTTAGGAAGCTGATTCTAGAACAAGCTACATGCATTAAACTGGAGTATTGCAGCTTGGTGTTGGGAGTATAAAAGGTGAGGAATAGAAGTTGTACGTCAAGCAAATTTTCATATAGAAGTAATAGCTGTCAGATTGTTTTTTAGAGATGCCGTCAGTATTTCCCTGAACTGTTTTGCGTTGGACAGTTATGGAAGTAATTTGGAATCAGATTCTATATTTCAGGCCTTAGAAATGAAAATGTGTGGTCAGTGGTAGATAAGATGGCACCAAGGCTTGATAAAACAGGTTCATTATTTGCATGTTATTGTAGATGGTATAGTGTATAAACATGCATCTAATCTGTGGATAAGTAGGAGTGCCATTATATAGGAGCTTCTACACAAGTCTGAGGAAGAGAAGATCTGCATATTCCTTTACATGGAGCTTTTCTCCCTGGGCCTCCGCTGAAAAAGGACCTGCGTCCAGTCAGACTTTCCTAGCAATCAAATGTAAAATATAAACAAATAAAAAAATTTACAAGGAGACAACACATTTTAAAAGTGAGACAATAATTTCCAGATTAAGGTTTAGGAAAGATATATCAGCAAATTTCTTATAGATAAAGTTTGGACTTTTGAATCCTAGGTGTGTAAGGGTAAGTAATATTCCAGTTTTGGTTGCAAGGTTTTTTTTTTTTCCAAATCGTTGTTCTGCCTTATGAAGTAATAAAGTAGAAAAATGTATGGCAACCATAATGGGTGGAGTTAATTTTTGATTTTTTCCAGTTCAACAGTAAGGCCATATTTAAACATAGATTGAGTATGAGTCCTAAGGTTCAATGTATTAGCTGTTGGAGGTAAGAGATGCTAAAACAGGAAGTAGTTTTTTGAGCATATTTATGTTTAGGGTTGCATATTCCTGTTTTCCAGTTTAGGAAAGATCTGTAACATATAATGTTATATATGTATGGGATAAGGTCTGTAACATAATGTTATATATGTATGGGATAAGTTCTGTAACATATAATGTTATATATGTATGGGATAAGGCCTGTAACATATAATGCTATATATGTATGGGATAAGGTCTGTAACATATAATGTTATATATGTATGGGATAAGGTCTGTAACATATAATGTTATATATGTATGGGATAAGGTCTGTAACATATAATGTTATATATGTATGGGATAAGGTCTGTAACATATAATGTTATATATGTATGGGATAAGGTCTGTAACATATAATGTTATATATGTAAGGGATAAGGTCTGTAACATATAATGTTATATATGTAAGGGATAAGGTCTGTAACATATAATGTTATATGTGTAAGGGATAAGGTCTGCAACATATAATGTTATATGTGTATGGGATAAGGTCTGTAACATATAATGTTATATGTGTATGGGATAAGGTCTGTAACATATCATGTTATATGTGTATGGGATAAGGTCTGTAACATATCATGTTATATATGTATGGGATAAGGTCTGTAACATATCATGTTATATATGTATGGGATAAGGTCTGTAACATATAATGTTATATATGTATGGGATAAGGTCTGTAACATATAATGTTATATATGTATAGGATAAGGTCTGTAACATATAATGTTATATATGTATGGGATAAGGTCTGTAACATATAATGTTATATATGTATGGGATAAGGTCTGTAACATATAATGTTATATGTGTATGGGATAAGGTCTGTAACATATAATGTTATATGTGTATGGGATAAGGTCTGTAACATATAATGTTATATATGTAAGGGATAAGGTCTGTAACATATACTGTTATATATGTAAGGGATAAGGTCTGTAACATATCATGTTATATGTGTATGGGATAAGGTCTGTAACATATCATGTTATATGTGTATGGGATAAGGTCTGTAACATATAATGTTATATGTGTATGGGTTAAGGTCTGTAACATAATGTTATATATGTATGGGATAAGGTCTGTAACATATAATGTTATATGTGTATGGGATAAGGTCTGTAACATATAATGTTATATATGTATGGGATAAGGTCTGTAACATATAATGTTATATGTGTATGGGATAAGGTCTGTAACATATAATGTTATATGTGTATGGGATAAGGTCTGTAACATATAATGTTATATGTGTATGGGATAAGGTCTGTAACATATAATGTTATATGTGTATGGGATAAGGTCTGTAACATATAATGTTATATGTGTATGGGATAAGGTCTGTAACATATAATGTTATATGTGTATGGGATAAGGTCTGTAACATATAATGCTATATATGTATGGGATAAGGTCTGTAACATATAATGTTATATGTGTATGGGATAAGGTCTGTAACATATAATGTTATATGTGTATGGGATAAGGTCTGTAACATATAATGTTATATGTGTATGGGATAAGGTCTGTAACATATAATGTTATATGTGTATGGGATAAGGTCTGTAACATATAATGTTATATGTGTATGGGATAAGGTCTGTAACATATAATGTTATATGTGTATGGGATAAGGTCTGTAACATATAATGTTATATGTGTATGGGATAAGGTCTGTAACATATAATGTTATATGTGTGTGGGATAAGGTCTGTAACATATAATGTTATATATGTATGGGATAAGGTCTGTAACATATAATGTTATATATGTATGGGATAAGGTCTGTAACATATGTTATATATGTATGGGATAAGGTCTGTAACATATAATGTTATATGTGTATGGGATAAGGTCTGTAACATATAATGTTATATGTGTATGGGATAAGGTCTGTAACATATAATGTTATATGTGTATGGGATAAGGTCTGTAACATATAATGTTATATGTGTATGGGATAAGGTCTGTAACATATAATGTTATATATGTATGGGATAAGGTCTGTAACATATAATGTTATATGTGTATGGGATAAGGTCTGTAACATATAATGTTATATGTGTATGGGATAAGGTCTGTAACATATAATGTTATATATGTATGGGATAAGGTCTGTAACATATAATGTTATATATGTATGGGATAAGGTCTGTAACATATAATGTTATATATGTATGGGATAAGGCCTGTAACATATAATGTTATATATGTATGGGATAAGGTCTGTAACATATAATGTTATATATGTATGGGATAAGGCCTGTAACATATAATGTTATACATGTATGGGATAAGGTCTGTAACATATAATGTTATACATGTATGGGATAAGGTCTGTAACATATAATGTTATACGTGTATGGGATAAGGTCTGTAACATATAATGTTATACGTGTATGGGATAAGGTCTGTAACATATAATGTTATACATGTATGGGATAAGGTCTGTAACATACAATGTTATATATGTATGGGATAAGGTCTGTAACATACAATGTTATATATGTATGGGATAAGGCCTGTAACATATAATGTTATATATGTATGGGATAAGGCCTGTAACATATAATGTTATACGTGTATGGGATAAGGTCTGTAACATATAATGTTATATGTGTATGGGATAAGGTCTGTAACATATAATGTTATATGTGCATGGGATAAGGTCTGTAACATATAATGTTATATGTGTATGGGATAAGGTCTGTAACATAGAATGTTATATGTGTATGGGATAAGGTCTGTAACATAGAATGTTATATATGTATGGGATAAGGTCTGTAACATAGAATGTTATATATGAATGGGATAAGGTCTGTAACATATAATGCTATATATGTATGGGATAAGGTCTGTAACATATAATGTCATATATGTATGGGATAAGGTCTGTAACATATAATGTTATATGTGTATGGGATAAGGTCTGTAACATATAATGTTATATGTGTATGGGATAAGTTCTGTAACATATAATGTTATATGTGTATGGGATAAGGTCTGTAACATATAATGTTATATGTGTATGGGATAAGGTCTGTAACATATAATGTTATATGTGTATGGGATAAGGTCTGTAACATATAATGTTATATGTGTATGGGATAAGGTCTGTAACATATAATGTTATATGTGTATGGGATAAGGTCTGTAACATATAATGTTATATGTGTATGGGATAAGGTCTGTAACATATAATGTTATATGTGTATGGGATAAGGTCTGTAACATATAATGTTATATATGTATGGGATAAGGTCTGTAACATATAATGTTATATGTGTATGGGATAAGGTCTGTAACATATAATGTTATATGTGTATGGGATAAGGTCTGTAACATATAATGTTATATATGTATGGGATAAGGTCTGTAACATATAATGTTATATGTGTATGGGATAAGGTCTGTAACATATAATGTTATATGTGTATGGGATAAGGTCTGTAACATATAATGTTATATATGTATGGGATAAGGTCTGAAACATATAATGTTATATATGTATGGGATAAGGTCTGTAACATATAATGTTATATATGTATGGGAAAAGGTCTGTAACATATAATGTTATATGTGTATGGGATAAGGTCTGTAACATATCATGTTATCTGTGTATGGGATAAGGTTCGGCAGTTTCAGGTTGGTAGGCACAGAGATAACGAACATGCAGAAAAGGACTAGGGCCATAAATGAGCATTTAGGAATACAGGTAACAATGTTTTAAGGAGATGAGATTTTACTGAGTATTATGTACTGGACCATGCTAGACTGAATTTAATCACAGCTTTTTAGTCCACTGTTTTATTTAGACTATGAAGAAAAACATACTATTCTAACCCTACAACTTTTTAGGAGCATTAACAATCACTTTTTGGTGGAATGTATATAACATTGTCTTGTATACTATGTATCAAATCTGCAGTTTTTCTCCCAGACCACCACTACAGAAATGTTGATAATGACATGTAAGACACACCTGGTCATTAATACAAATAAAAAATAAAATAACACACACAGTAAATTGACAAGTTATGTAGTATAGAATGTCTAGTGACACAGCAACCAACTACTAACTGGCTATCAATGCAAGACAAGGATAGTGCCAGCAAGCATACGAAATATTATTTTTATTTATTTTTTGTTGACCATGTTAGTCCCACTTGACTGGTAACCTCTTTTCAGGGGAGACCCAAGGAGATATTTATAGTACTAGGGAAAATTTGGCCAGGGTATCAGGTAACCTCCCCTATTTTTTTTTTCTATAGGTTCTGTGGGATCTTTTACATCCACCTGAGCTAAGACCAACTTAAGGAGATGGGACATGGCTTTAACATCTTGTCCAAAGGACAGCACACTCGGGAGTGCAGCAACCTACGGTGTCAACAATCAGTCTTCTAGGTGTGGGAATAGAACTCACAGTTTTCTGCATCAAAGGTGAGTGTGCTACCTATTGTACCACTGACACTGGGGGAATTTGAGTATTCAACAGACACAAGTGCACCCCAGTTATACAGATACAAGCAGGTAGCCATAATTCTCAAATGTCGCATATTATCAGGGCCTACATTCACTTCCACACCTTAAAAATCCTCTGTACAGGGAGATGACAGTTTCCATACTGTTCAATAAAATGTTTAAGATGGTTTAATTGAAAGTGCTGCTGCAGTTAATTTCAGGGTATGTTACACTTCATTCTCAAGTTAGCTTGAATGTTAAGACATTCTACTTGCTTGTTAAAAACTGTGTCACTGATTTACAGTCCATAAAATAAATGAAATTCCATTTTCATCAGATGAAATCCAGAAACTGTGCTTGTGATTTCTAAAAGTAATTTCTGGTTGTTACTCTGATTTCATTATATATATATATATATATGTGTGTGTGTGTGTGTGTGTATGTGTGTAAATTAAAACAGAATTTTTGACACAGAACATTTTATAAAGTCAACTGTTAATACTATAAGTAGTAAATTTAAGGATAAGTAAACATTTTGATGAACGAGTGGTCTGAAATAAAATGCCAAATTGCAATACTAGGATAGTCAAAACTCAGAATTTTCTAAAAAATCAGCGGTCACTGCATATTTTAGAAGAATAGTTGGAAAGTAAACAAATATCACACGCTGTCACACGCGCACACACACACACACACACACACACACACACACACACACACACACACACACACACACTTACAGAGACAGTGATGCTGAGCAAGGATTGGCATCTTAACAGACAGTAAGGCAATGTGTTCCTGAAAAGGGATTAATTTCCATTGCTTGAATTCCAACCCCCCTTACCTTAACAGACGAATACAATACAATGTGACGCACAACCTATGTATGTTCTGGGTCCAGCAATTCATTAAGCTACAACAGTGCTCATCAGTTCAGTGGCTGCTTTGTTTACTGTCATCACATTAGCCTCAGGTGAAACCAATAAAACAAGCTGGGAAGAGTGCTTTGTAAGTGCCCTGCCATCTGGGTCATTGTTTGTCCCATGTGTTAAGGGTATGTACTAGTGGGATTGCTCCCAGGCTTTATAGAAACATTCGCTAAAGTGATCCACCACACATAAGTGGAACTGCGGAGTCACAGAATCAGCTGGTATATGCTTGCTGATGGTACATTATTTGCTATGAACTACATCCATAATGCAATGGTTAGCTATCACATAATGGCCTTAGATCATTAAAATGGCATACTGCTTAGTTTTAACATTTCCTAGAGGCATAGTAAGTAACTGTTCCCCAGCTACAAAAAACAATAGTCTCTTCTCTTCATACAGTAAAGACTGAAAAAAATATGCTTGTGTGCAATTCTTACCAAGAAAAAATATGCAATTAATGCAGTTCCTTAGTACAGAAAGAAATACGTATTTAATTATTTCCTTCTGGAAAGAAATGCATATCAGTGATAAATGCAGATAACTCACTTTGTCTGAGCAGTAGGATAGTCAATCTAGTTTGAAGTGAGATGTGCAATGAAACACAAAAGAAGCTGTCTTAATTGTGGGTGCTTTGCTTGCATGTCCTTTGTAACTGTTTACGGATAACAGAATAAAAGATTCATAAAGGCTGGGTTATAGTAGAAGGAACTGTTTGTGGAAAACACAGTGGTGTAACTAAGAGTGAAATGTAAATGGCTACACAGGCAGAGGTCAGTAGAAAGTGTTTGACACAAGCCATTGGCATTGTTTATATCTTTCAGGACTACATTAAATCTGTTAAGTAAAAACAGAAGTAGCTAGATTCAATAAGGCATAATGTTTCTTGAACTCTAAATCAAGATGTCTATGAAACCTATTCAGTACTAAGCATTAGCAGCTAGTATAATACAAATATAAAGAAAGCAAGATAAAGTTCAGATGCTATAAACTGTAAGTCTTTATTCTTGCATTTAAATAATTATTTAATTAACTGTATTGTATAACCAGCTATGTCTGACTAGGTCCAAGGCATCTTTACAGGAGACACTGACAAGAAACACTATTATAAGATACAGCAGCAGTGAAATGATCAAGCCAGAAAACTCAGTTAAAAGTGAAAGATAGTACTTAGCAGTAATCAGTTAAAGAGTGTTTTTAAAACATGTTAAAATATAGACCAGCTATTGATGGAAACCGAGATTCGTAAATATTTCTGAATGTTGGACATGCAAAAAATACACTAAGGCTAACTGGTCACATATGTTTTATGACAGTTATATGGTTCATAAACTTTGGGAAAGGTAGAAGATTTTTTAAAGCTTTATGGAATGACACCTTTATTTTAACAAAAGAGATAGTTCTATTTAATGTAATGGAAAGAAAAATTCAGAAAAAAGATTTTTTTATCTAACTTAGTTTTCCTTGCCACAGCAAGAATCGCACATTGCAAGAAAATGGAGGAACCCTTCAGAATCAGAACGTGAGGGTTTTCTTATCTTTCAGAAAGACACGGCTATCACAGACACAATAGTAAAAGAGAATACAATTTACAGTAACACATTTAAAAACAATCCATGATTGAAATAATTAGTCCTAACTGAAACAATCTCATCTTAAACATAAATAATGTAATATGTTTTTAAGCAGTTAAATACGTCTTGTGTTAATTACTATTAATTTGGTCTCAGGCATTTTGTATATATTGTAAATCTTTGCATTGTTATTTCATCTTTAAACAATTTATTCACTTATTTTATTATATTTTAAGCCTTGTAGTACTTTGTAATCATTTTAAAAAGTTTAATAAAACATTTTAGTAACAAAAAAAAAAGAAACTGGGATTCAAACATTATTTACGATCAGTAGTGTTTAAATCACAAATGATTAACAAAACTATTCAAAATATGTATTCATTTATTTTATTTCCACTTGTTGCCATGGTAGAGTACTGTTTGCAATGGACCATATCCAGACTCAGTCCAAGAAAACTGATCAGAAAGCAATGAGTATAATAATTAAGTACAGAAGATGATGAGCACACACTCACAGAGACAATTTTAGGTAGAATAATAGCAAATCCATAGAAGAATATTGTTCACAAAAAAATACATCATAAATACTGCATTACCCTCTGTGACTACACCTGGCTTGGATGCCCACACCTAAAATAATATATTACAAGCTCTGCTGCCTCAGCCCCTTTATGGGAATTGAACTAAGCTTCTCCTAGAAGAAATTAAGGAAGTATGTGCAACTACTGCTAATCTTTGTAATGCCATTTTATCTAAAACACTGCTAAGCTTTCAGTACGCTCCTTGCCAGGAAAGCCAGCAGCCAAACCCTTCTCACACTGAGCAGAGTGGATAAGAGTTGCTGACCACAGCTGTTAGCTGAGATATATAAGTATCCTATTTTTTTTTTATTATTTATACAGATTATTGTTTTTAACAATTAATATATAGCACTTTTATTGTCTGCTTTTTAGTCTTCGAGTGTATTTTATTGCTATTAACTAATCTGCACAAGTAACTGATTTGTCTGCAGTTAAAAGCATTCTGTATCTTTACAAATTTTTATCTGTTTGTTGCTTTCTCTAGTGTCACTGGCTGTAGGCTATTGTTTCTAGCTGAAGCCTCTCTTTAACTTGGATAGATTGTGTTAATAGTCTGCTGAGTGGGGGCTGGTTCTTTTGTGTTCTTGTAAAAAAAAGTTGTTCTTCCGGTATTTAAGCCCTAACTTTGATAGGGTTTCTGTCTATACACACTGAGCAGAGTGGATAAGAGTTGTGGACCACAGCTGTTAGCTGAGATATATAAGTATCCTGCTTTTTTTCGATTATTTATATAGATTATTCTTTTTAACAATTAATATATAGCACTTTTATTGTCTGCTTTTTAATCTTCAAGTGTATTTTATTGCTATTAACTAATCTGCACAAGTAATTGATTTGTCTGCAGTTAAAAGCATTCTGTATCTTTACAAATCTTTATCTGTTTGTGGCTTTCTCTAGTGCTACTGGCTGTAGGCTATTGTTTCTAACTGAAGCCTCTCTTTAACTTGGCTAGATTGTGTTAATAGTCTGCTGAGTGGCAGCTGGTTCTTTTGTGTTCTTGTAAAAAAAAAAGTTGTTCTCCTGGTATTTAAGCTTTAACTTTGATAGGGTTTCTGTCTATACACACTGAGCAGAGTGAATAAGAGTTGCTGACCACAGCTGTTGGCTGAGATATACAAGTATTTTGTTTTTTTCGATTATTTATACAGGTTATTGTTTTATCAATTAATATATAGCACTTTTATTGTCTGCTTTTTAGTCTTGAGTGTATTTTATTGCTATTAACTAATCTGCACAAGTAATTGATTTGTCTGCAGTTAAAAGCATTCTGTATCTTTACAAATCTTTATCTGTTTGTGGCTTTCTCTAGTGCTACTGGCTGTAGGCTATTGTTTCTAACTGAAGCCTCTCTTTAACTTGGCTAGATTGTGTTAATAGTCTGCTGAGTGGCGGCTGGTTCTTTTGTGTTCTTGTAAAAAAAAAAAAGTTGTTCTCCTGTTATTTAAGCCCTAACTTTGATAGGGTTTCTGTCTATACACACTGAGCAGAGTGGATAAGACTTGTTGACCGCAGCTGTTAGCTGAGATATACAAGTATTTAGTTTTTTTCGATTATTTATACAGATTATTGTTTTTAACAATTAATATGTAGCACTTTTATTGTCTGCTTTTAGTCTTCGAGTGTATTTTATTGCTATTAACTAATCTGCACAAGTAACTGATTTGTCTGCAGTTAAAAGCATTCTGTATCTTTACAAATCTTTATCTGTTTGTGGCTTTTTCTAGTGCTACTGGCTGTAGGCTATTGTTTCTAGCTGAAGCCTCTCTTTAACTTGGCTAGATTGTGTTAATAGTCTGCTGAGTGGGGGTTGGTTCTTTTGTGTTCTTGTAAAACAAAAGTTGTTCTTCTGGTATTTAAGCTCTAACTTTGATAGGGTTTCTGTCTATACACACTGAGTAGAGTGGATAAGAGTTGTTGACTGCAGCTGTTAGCTGAGATATATAAGTATCCTGTTTTTTTTTCGATTATTTATACAGATTATTGTTTTTAACAATTAATATATCGCACTTTTATTGTCTGCTTATTAGTCTTCAAGTGTATTTTATTGCTATTAACTAATCTGCACAAGTAACTGATTTGTCTGCAGTTAAAAGCATTCTGTATATTTACAAACCTTTATCTGTTTGTGGCTTTTTCTAGTGCTACTAGCTGTAGGCTATTGTTTCTAACTGAAGCCTCTGTTTAACTTGGCTAGATTGTGTTAATAGTCTGCTGAGTGGGGGCTGGTTCTTTTGTGTTCTTGTAAAACAAAAGTTGTTCTGCTGGTATTTAAGCCCTAACTTTGATAGGGTTTCTGTCTATACACACTGAGCAGAGTGGATAAGAATTGTTGACCGCAGCTGTTAGCTGAGATATATAAGTATCCTGTTTTTTTCGATTATTTATACAGATTATTGTTTTTAACAATTAATATATAGTACTTTTATTGTCTGCTTTTTAGTCTTCAAGTGTATTTTATTGCTATTAACTAATCTGCACAAGTAACTGATTTGTCTGCAGTTAAAAGCATTGTGTGTCTTTACAAATCTTTATCTGTTTGTGGCTTTCTCTAGTGCTACTGGCTGTAGGCTATTGTTTCTAGCTGAAGCCTCTCTTTAACTTGGCTAGGTTGTGTTAATAGTCTGCTGAGTGGGGGCTGGTTCTTTTGTGTTCTTGTAAAACAAGAGTTGTTCTTCTGGTATTTAAGCCCTAACTTTGATAGGTTTTCTGTCTATACACACTGAGCAGAGTGGATAAGAGTTGTTGACTGGAGCTGTTAGCTGAGATATATAAGTATCCTGTTTTTTTTTTCAATTATTTATACAGATTATTGTTTTTAACAATTAATATATTGCACTTTTATTGTCTGTTTTTTAGTCTTCGAGTGTATTTTATTGCTATTAACTAATCTGCACAAGTAACTGATTTGTCTGCAGTTAAAAGCATTCTGTATCTTTACAAATCTTTATCTGTTTGTGACTTTCTCTAGTGCTACTGGCTGTAGGCTATTGTTTCTAGCTGAAGCCTCTCTTTAACTTGGATAGAGTGTGTTAATAGTCTGCTGAGTGGGGGCTGGTTCTTTTGTGTTCTTGTAAAAAAAAGTTGTTCTTCCGGTATTTAAGCCCTAACTTTGATAGGGTTTCTGTCTATACACACTGAGCAGAGTGGATAAGAGTTGTGGACCACAGCTGTTAGCTGAGATATATAAGTATCCTGCTTTTTTTCGATTATTTATATAGATTATTCTTTTTAACAATTAATATATAGCACTTTTATTGTCTGCTTTTTAGTCTTCAAGTGTATTTTATTGCTATTAACTAATCTGCACAAGTAACTGCTTTGTCTGCAGTTAAAAGCATTATGTATCTTTACAAATCTTTATCTGTTTGTGGCTTTCTCTAGTGCTACTGCCTGTAGGCTATTGTTTCTAGCTGAAGCCTCTCTTTAATTTGGCTAGATTGTGTTAATAGTCTGCTGAGTGGGGGCTGGTTCTTTTGTGTTCTTGTAAAAAAAAAAGTTGTTCTTCTGGTATTTAAGCCCTAACTTTGATAGGGTTTCTGTCTATACACACTGAGCAGAGTGGATAAGAGATGCTGACCGCAGCTGTTAGCTGAGATATATAAGTATCCTGTTTTTTTTTTGATTATTTATACAGATTATTGTTTTTAACAATTAATATATAGCACTTTTATTGTCCGCTTTTTAGTCTTCGAGTGTATTTTATTGCTATTAACTAATCTGCACAAGTAACTGATTTGTCTGCAGTTAAAAGCATTCTTTATCTTTACAAATCTTTATCTGTTTGTGGCTTTCTCTCGTACTACTGGCTGTAGACTATTGCTTCTAGCTGAAGCCTCTCTTTAACTTGGCTATATTGTGTTAATAGTCTGCTGAGAGGGGGCTGGTTCTTTTGAGTTCTTGTAAAAAAAAAGTTGTTTTTCTGGTATTTAAGCCCTAACTTTGATAGGGTTTCTCTCTATACACACTCAGCAGAGTGGATAAGAGTTGTTGACAGCAGCTGTTAGCTGAGATATATAAGTATCCTGTTTTTTTTTATTATTTATACAAATTATTGTTTTTAACAATTAATATATAGCACTTTTATTGTCTGCTTTTTAATCTTCAAGTGTATTTTATTGCTATTAACTAATCTGCACAAGTAATTGATTTGTCTGCAGTTAAAAGCATTCTGTATCTTTACAAATCTTTATCTGTTTGTGGCTTTCTCTAGTGCTACTGGCTGTAGGCTATTGTTTCTAACTGAAGCCTCTCTTTAACTTGGCTAGATTGTGTTAATAGTCTGCTGAGTGGCAGCTGGTTCTTTTGTGTTCTTGTAAAAAAAAAAGTTGTTCTCCTGGTATTTAAGCTTTAACTTTGATAGGGTTTCTGTCTATACACACTGAGCAGAGTGAATAAGAGTTGCTGACCACAGCTGTTGGCTGAGATATACAAGTATTTTGTTTTTTTCGATTATTTATACAGGTTATTGTTTTTATCAATTAATATATAGCACTTTTATTGTCTGCTTTTTAGTCTTCGAGTGTATTTTATTGCTATTAACTAATCTGCACAAGTAATTGATTTGTCTGCAGTTAAAAGCATTCTGTATCTTTACAAATCTTTATCTGTTTGTGGCTTTCTCTAGTGCTACTGGCTGTAGGCTATTGTTTCTAACTGAAGCCTCTCTTTAACTTGGCTAGATTGTGTTAATAGTCTGCTGAGTGGCGGCTGGTTCTTTTGTGTTCTTGTAAAAAAAAAAAGTTGTTCTCCTGTTATTTAAGCCCTAACTTTGATAGGGTTTCTGTCTATACACACTGAGCAGAGTGGATAAGAGTTGTTGACCGCAGCTGTTAGCTGAGATATACAAGTATCCTGTTTTTTTTCGATTATTTATACAGATTATTGTTTTTAACAATTAATATATAGCACTTTTATTGTCTGCTTTTTAGTGTTCAAGTGTATTTTATTGCTATTAACTGATCTGCACAAGTAACTGACTTGTCTGCAGTTAAAAGCATTCTGTATCTTTACAAATCTTTATCTGTTTGTGGCTTTCGCTAGTGCTACTGCCTGCAGGCTATTGTTTCTAGCTGAAGCCTCTCTTTAACTTGGCTATATTGTGTTAATAGTTTGCTGAGTGGGGACTGGTTCTTTTGCGTTCTTGTAAAAAAAAAAGTTGTTCTTCTGGTATTTAAGCCCTAACTTTGATAGGGTTTCTGTCTATACACACTGAGCAGAGTGGATAAGAGTTGTTGACCGCAGCTGTTAGCTGAGATATATAAGTATCCTGTTTTTTCGATTATTTATACAGATTATTGTTTTAACAATTAATATATAGTACTTTTATTGTCTGCTTTTTAGTCTTCAAGTGTATTTTATTGCTATTAACTAATCTGCACAAGTAACTGATTTGTCTGCAGTTAAAAGCATTGTGTGTCTTTACAAATCTTTATCTGTTTGTGGCTTTCTCTAGTGCTACTGGCTGTAGGCTATTGTTTCTAGCTGAAGCCTCTCTTTAACTTGGCTAGGTTGTGTTAATAGTCTGCTGAGTGGGGGCTGGTTCTTTTGTGTTCTTGTAAAACAAGAGTTGTTCTTCTGGTATTTAAGCCCTAACTTTGATAGGTTTTCTGTCTATACACACTGAGCAGAGTGGATAAGAGTTGTTGACTGGAGCTGTTAGCTGAGATATATAAGTATCCTGTTTTTTTTTTCAATTATTTATACAGATTATTGTTTTTAACAATTAATATATTGCACTTTTATTGTCTGTTTTTTAGTCTTCGAGTGTATTTTATTGCTATTAACTAATCTGCACAAGTAACTGATTTGTTTGCAGTTAAAAGCATTCTGTATCTTTACAAATCTTTATCTGTTTGTGACTTTCTCTAGTGCTACTGGCTGTAGGCTATTGTTTCTAGCTGAAGCCTCTCTTTAACTTGGATAGAGTGTGTTAATAGTCTGCTGAGTGGTGGCTGCTTCTTTTGAGTTCTTGTAAAAAAAAGTTGTTCTTCTGGTATTTAAGCCCTAACTTTGATAGGGTTTCTGTCTATACACACTGAGCAGAGTGGATAAGAGGTGTTGACCACAGCTATTAGCTGAGATATATAAGTATCCTGTTTTTTTTATTACTTATACAGATTATTGTTTTTAACAATTAATATATAGCACTTTTATTGTCTGCTTTTTAGTCTTCAAGTGTATTTTATTGCTATTAACTGATCTGCACAAGTAACTGATTTGTCTGCAGTTAAAAGCATTCTGTATCTTTACAAATCTTTATCTGTTTGTGGCTTTCACTAGTGCTACTGCCTGTAGGCTATTGTTTCTAGCTGAAGCCTCTCTTTACCTTGGCTATATTGTGTTAATAGTCTGCTGAGTGGGGGCTGGTTCTTTTGTGTTCTTGTAAAAAAAAAGTTGTTCTTCTGGTATTTAAGCCCTAACTTTGATAGGGTTTCTGTCTATACACACTGAGCAGAGTGGATAAGAGATGCTGACCGCAGCTGTTAGCTGAGATATATAAGTATCCTGTTTTTTTTTTGATTATTTATACAGATTATTCTTTTTAACAATTAATATATAGCACTTTTATTTTCTGCTTTTTAGTCTTCGAGTGTATTTTATTGCTATTAACTAATCTGCCCAAGTAACTGATTTGCCTGCAGTTAAAAGCATTCTGTATCTTTACAAATCTTTATCTGTTTGTGGCTTTCTCTAGTGCTACTGGCTGTAGGCTATTGTTTCTAGCTGAAGCCTCTCTTTAACTTGGCTAGATTGTGTTAATAGTCTGCTGAGTGGGGGCTGGTTCTTTTGTGTTCTTGTAAAAAAAAAGTTGTTCTTCTGATATTTAAGCCCTAACTTTGATAGGGTTTCTGTCTATACACACTGAGCAGAGGTGATAAGACTTGCTGACCGCAGCTGTTAGCTGAGATATATAAGTATCCTGTTTTTTTTTCGATTATTTATACAGATTATTGTTTTTAACAATATATAGCACTTTTGTTGTCTGCTTTTTAGTCTTCAAGTGTATTTTATTGCTAATAAGTAATCTGCACAAGTAACTGATTTGTCTGCAGTTAAAAACATTCTGTATCTTTACAAATCTTTATCTGTTTGTGGCTTTCTCTAGTGCTACTGGCTGTAGACTATTGTTTCTAGCTGAAGCCTCTCTTTAACTTGGCTAGATTGTGTTAATAGTCTGCTGAGTGGGGGCTGGTTCTTTTGTGTTCTTGTAAAAAAAAAAGTTGTTCTTCTGGTATTTAAGCCCTAACTTTGATAGGGTTTCTGTCTATACACACTGAGCAGAGTGGATAAGAGTTGATGACAGCAGCTGTTAGCTGAGATATATAAGTATCCTGTTTTTTTTTTCCATTATATATACAGATTATTGTTTTTAACAATTAATATATAGCACTTTTATTGTCTGCTTTTTAATCTTCAAGTGTATTTTATTGCTATTAACTAATCTGCACAAGTAATTGATTTGTCTGCAGTTAAAAGCATTCTGTATCTTTACAAATCTTTATCTGTTTGTGGCTTTCTCTAGTGCTACTGGCTGTAGGCTATTGTTTCTAACTGAAGCCTCTCTTTAACTTGGCTAGATTGTGTTAATAGTCTGCTGAGTGGCAGCTGGTTCTTTTGTGTTCTTGTAAAAAAAAAAGTTGTTCTCCTGGTATTTAAGCTTTAACTTTGATAGGGTTTCTGTCTATACACACTGAGCAGAGTGAATAAGAGTTGCTGACCACAGCTGTTGGCTGAGATATACAAGTATTTTGTTTTTTTCGATTATTTATACAGGTTATTGTTTTTATCAATTAATATATAGCACTTTTATTGTCTGCTTTTTAGTCTTCGAGTGTATTTTATTGCTATTAACTAATCTGCACAAGTAATTGATTTGTCTGCAGTTAAAAGCATTCTGTATCTTTACAAATCTTTATCTGTTTGTGGCTTTCTCTAGTGCTACTGGCTGTAGGCTATTGTTTCTAACTGAAGCCTCTCTTTAACTTGGCTAGATTGTGTTAATAGTCTGCTGAGTGGCGGCTGGTTCTTTTGTGTTCTTGTAAAAAAAAAAAAGTTGTTCTCCTGTTATTTAAGCCCTAACTTTGATAGGGTTTCTGTCTATACACACTGAGCAGAGTGGATAAGACTTGTTGACCGCAGCTGTTAGCTGAGATATACAAGTATTTAGTTTTTTTCGATTATTTATACAGATTATTGTTTTTAACAATTAATATATAGCACTTTTATTGTCTGCTTTTTAGTCTTCGAGTGTATTTTATTGCTATTAACTAATCTGCACAAGTAACTGATTTGTCTGCAGTTAAAAGCATTCTGTATCTTTACAAATCTTTATCTGTTTGTGGCTTTTTCTAGTGCTACTGGCTGTAGGCTATTGTTTCTAGCTGAAGCCTCTCTTTAACTTGGCTAGATTGTGTTAATAGTCTGCTGAGTGGGGGTTGGTTCTTTTGTGTTCTTGTAAAACAAAAGTTGTTCTTCTGGTATTTAAGCCCTAACTTTGATAGGGTTTCTGTCTATACACACTGAGCAGAGTGGATAAGAATTGTTGACCGCAGCTGTTAGCTGAGATATATAAGTATCCTGTTTTTTTCGATTATTTATACAGATTATTGTTTTTAACAATTAATATATAGTACTTTTATTGTCTGCTTTTTAGTCTTCAAGTGTATTTTATTGCTATTAACTAATCTGCACAAGTAACTGATTTGTCTGCAGTTAAAAGCATTGTGTGTCTTTACAAATCTTTATCTGTTTGTGGCTTTCTCTAGTGCTACTGGCTGTAGGCTATTGTTTCTAGCTGAAGCCTCTCTTTAACTTGGCTAGGTTGTGTTAATAGTCTGCTGAGTGGGGGCTGGTTCTTTTGTGTTCTTGTAAAACAAGAGTTGTTCTTCTGGTATTTAAGCCCTAACTTTGATAGGTTTTCTGTCTATACACACTGAGCAGAGTGGATAAGAGTTGTTGACTGGAGCTGTTAGCTGAGATATATAAGTATCCTGTTTTTTTTTTCAATTATTTATACAGATTATTGTTTTTAACAATTAATATATTGCACTTTTATTGTCTGTTTTTTAGTCTTCGAGTGTATTTTATTGCTATTAACTAATCTGCACAAGTAACTGATTTGTCTGCAGTTAAAAGCATTCTTTATCTTTACAAATCTTTATCTGTTTGTGACTTTCTCTAGTGCTACTGGCTGTAGGCTATTGTTTCTAGCTGAAGCCTCTCTTTAACTTGGCTAGATTGTGTTAATAGTCTGCTGAGTGGGGGATGGTTCTTCTGTGTTCTTGTAAAAAAAAGTTGTTCTTCTGGTATTTAAGCCCTAACTTTGATAGGGTTTCTGTCTATACACACTGAGCAGAGTGGATAAGAGTTGTTGACCACAGCTTTTAGCTGAGATATATACGTATCCTGTTTTTTTTTCTATTATTTATACAGATTATTGTTTTTAACAATTAATATATAGCACTTCTATTGTCTGCTTTTTAGTCTTCAAGTGTATTTTATTGCTATTAACTAATCTGCACAAGTAACTGATTTGTCTGCAGTTAAAAGCATTCTCTATCTTTACAAATCTTTATCTGTTTGTGGCTTTCTCTAGTGCTACTGGCTGTAGGCTATTGTTTCTAACTGAAGCCTCTCTTTAACTTGGCTAGATTGTGTTAATAGTCTGCTGAGTGGTGGCTGGTTCCTTTGTGTTCTTGTAAAAAAAAAGTTGTTCTCCTGGTATTTAAGCCCTAACTTTGATAGGGTTTCTGTCTATATACACTGTGCAGAGTGGATAAGAGTTGTTGACCACAGCTGTTTGCTGAGATATATATGTATCCTGTTTTTTTTCGATTATTTATAGAGATTATTGTTTTTAACAATTAATATATAGCACGTTTATTGTCTGCTTTTTAGTCTTCAAGTGTATTTTATTGCTATTAACTAATCTGCACAAGTAACTGGTTTGTCTGCAGTTAAAAGCATTCTGTATTTTTACAAATCTTTATCTATTTGTGGCTTTCTCTAGTGCTACTGGCTGTAGGCTATTGTTTCTAACTGAAGCCTCTCTTTAACTTGGCTAGATTGTGTTAATAGTCTGCTGAGTGGCAGCTGGTTCTTTTGTGTTCTTGTAAAAAAAAAAGTTGTTCTCCTGGTATTTAAGCTTTAACTTTGATAGGGTTTCTGTCTATACACACTGAGCAGAGTGAATAAGAGTTGCTGACCACAGCTGTTGGCTGAGATATACAAGTATTTTGTTTTTTTCGATTATTTATACAGGTTATTGTTTTTATCAATTAATATATAGCACTTTTATTGTCTGCTTTTAGTCTTCGAAAGTGTATTTTATTGCTATTAACTAATCTGCACAAGTAATTGATTTGTCTGCAGTTAAAAGCATTCTGTATCTTTACAAATCTTTATCTGTTTGTGGCTTTCTCTAGTGCTACTGGCTGTAGGCTATTGTTTCTAACTGAAGCCTCTCTTTAACTTGGCTAGATTGTGTTAATAGTCTGCTGAGTGGCGGCTGGTTCTTTTGTGTTCTTGTAAAAAAAAAAAAGTTGTTCTCCTGTTATTTAAGCCCTAACTTTGATAGGGTTTCTGTCTATACACACTGAGCAGAGTGGATAAGACTTGTTGACCGCAGCTGTTAGCTGAGATATACAAGTATTTAGTTTTTTTCGATTATTTATACAGATTATTGTTTTTAACAATTAATATATAGCACTTTTATTGTCTGCTTTTTAGTCTTCGAGTGTATTTTATTGCTATTAACTAATCTGCACAAGTAACTGATTTGTCTGCAGTTAAAAGCATTCTGTATCTTTACAAATCTTTATCTGTTTGTGGCTTTTCTAGTGCTACTGGCTGTAGGCTATTGTTTCTAGCTGAAGCCTCTCTTTAACTTGGCTAGATTGTGTTAATAGTCTGCTGAGTGGGGGTTGGTTCTTTTGTGTTCTTGTAAAACAAAAGTTGTTCTTCTGGTATTTAAGCTCTAACTTTGATAGGGTTTCTGTCTATACACACTGAGTAGAGTGGATAAGAGTTGTTGACTGCAGCTGTTAGCTGAGATATATAAGTATCCTGTTTTTTTTTTCGATTATTTATACAGATTATTGTTTTTAACAATTAATATATCGCACTTTTATTGTCTGCTTATTAGTCTTCAAGTGTATTTTATTGCTATTAACTAATCTGCACAAGTAACTGATTTGTCTGCAGTTAAAAGCATTCTGTATATTTACAAACCTTTATCTGTTTGTGGCTTTTTCTAGTGCTACTAGCTGTAGGCTATTGTTTCTAACTGAAGCCTCTGTTTAACTTGGCTAGATTGTGTTAATAGTCTGCTGAGTGGGGGCTGGTTCTTTTGTGTTCTTGTAAAACAAAAGTTGTTCTGCTGGTATTTAAGCCCTAACTTTGATAGGGTTTCTGTCTATACACACTGAGCAGAGTGGATAAGAATTGTTGACCGCAGCTGTTAGCTGAGATATATAAGTATCCTGTTTTTTTCGATTATTTATACAGATTATTGTTTTTAACAATTAATATATAGTACTTTTATTGTCTGCTTTTTAGTCTTCAAGTGTATTTTATTGCTATTAACTAATCTGCACAAGTAACTGATTTGTCTGCAGTTAAAAGCATTGTGTGTCTTTACAAATCTTTATCTGTTTGTGGCTTTCTCTAGTGCTACTGGCTGTAGGCTATTGTTTCTAGCTGAAGCCTCTCTTTAACTTGGCTAGGTTGTGTTAATAGTCTGCTGAGTGGGGGCTGGTTCTTTTGTGTTCTTGTAAAACAAGAGTTGTTCTTCTGGTATTTAAGCCCTAACTTTGATAGGTTTTCTGTCTATACACACTGAGCAGAGTGGATAAGAGTTGTTGACTGGAGCTGTTAGCTGAGATATATAAGTATCCTGTTTTTTTTTTCAATTATTTATACAGATTATTGTTTTTAACAATTAATATATTGCACTTTTATTGTCTGTTTTTTAGTCTTCGAGTGTATTTTATTGCTATTAACTAATCTGCACAAGTAACTGATTTGTCTGCAGTTAAAAGCATTCTGTATCTTTACAAATCTTTATCTGTTTGTGACTTTCTCTAGTGCTACTGGCTGTAGGCTATTGTTTCTAGCTGAAGCCTCTCTTTAACTTGGCTAGATTGTGTTAATAGTCTGCTGAGTGGGGGATGGTTCTTCTGTGTTCTTGTAAAAAAAAGTTGTTCTTCTGGTATTTAAGCCCTAACTTTGATAGGGTTTCTGTCTATACACACTGAGCAGAGTGGATAAGAGTTGTTGACCACAGCTTTTAGCTGAGATATATACGTATCCTGTTTTTTTTTCTATTATTTATACAGATTATTGTTTTTAACAATTAATATATAGCACTTCTATTGTCTGCTTTTTAGTCTTCAAGTGTATTTTATTGCTATTAACTAATCTGCACAAGTAACTGATTTGTCTGCAGTTAAAAGCATTCTCTATCTTTACAAATCTTTATCTGTTTGTGGCTTTCTCTAGTGCTACTGGCTGTAGGCTATTGTTTCTAACTGAAGCCTCTCTTTAACTTGGCTAGATTGTGTTAATAGTCTGCTGAGTGGTGGCTGGTTCCTTTGTGTTCTTGTAAAAAAAAAAGTTGTTCTCCTGGTATTTAAGCCCTAACTTTGATAGGGTTTCTGTCTATATACACTGAGCAGAGTGGATAAGAGTTGTTGACCACAGCTGTTTGCTGAGATATATATGTATCCTGTTTTTTTTCGATTATTTATAGAGATTATTGTTTTTAACAATTAATATATAGCACGTTTATTGTCTGCTTTTTAGTCTTCAAGTGTATTTTATTGCTATTAACTAATCTGCACAAGTAACTGGTTTGTCTGCAGTTAAAAGCATTCTGTATTTTTACAAATCTTTATCTATTTGTGGCTTTCTCTAGTGCTACTGGCTGTAGGCTATTGACCCCACCCTCCCGCCCAGTTGGGCTCTTGCTCTTATACTTGGTGGCTTTGCAGTTGCCTGCCCCTACTGTAAATCTGATCTGTGACACTCCTCCCAGTCTAATGTCATTAGCTCATTCTACCTAGTACAGAGAGAACATTTGGTAAGGCCTTCTGTTTCTCTTTTTTCCCTTTCAAAAAAAAAAAAAAAAAAAAAAACTTTTTTTTTTGCCTGAACCTCCTTGTGTTCTGACTGTGCTTCTCAAACATTTTGGAAATATAGAGTATATTTCAGAGCATTTATTATAACTGTAATTGCCTTAATATTGCTACAACTCATGTGCTCTAGGTTGCAATGCATCTGAAGTGTTTGTGTGTTTTAGCTACCTTTCTGTATATATAGACTTCTCTGTTTCTTTAACTAAATAAGCTCTGCAATGTTGTTTTATTGCATTCCTGCCTGTATTTCTGAGTTTGTTTGCACTTTTAAAGTTTGTTTTTGCTTAGTTTAACTGGTAGGCTACACACTCAAGTGCGCTAGCCAAATTAAATCATTTACTGTGTTTCTGTAACTAATTTCTGCTACTTTGTAAAAAAGAAAAAAAAAATCCTTGTTTCCCGCCTTTACTGAACTAGAATAGTCTAGTCTTCAGTTATTGCTGATCTCTGGGCTGTATCATAGTTCCTGTGTTGCCCATATCCTTATTTGGATAGGAGGAAGCTTCTTTGTTCACCAGTGAGAGTGGGGAGCTCTGAGCAGCCTATCTGTCCCTTGAGGAGTGGTTCCAGCCCAGTGACCTGTAGCTTATTGGCCGTTTTGGGCCATTTCCTATCTCTTTCTAACCCCCTGCTTTAAAGCCAGCTTTAGCGTGCTTTTACGCTTGTAATTTAAAGTTTGTCCTGTTTGTTGCATTTCCCTTTTGAGGCTACACACTCAAGTGCGCTAGCCTGTGTTACATATTTATTGCATTTTTCTACTGTTTGTTGCAAAAAAGAAAAAAAAACTATCCTTGTTTCCCATCTTTCCTGATCTAGAGTAGTCCAAATACAGGCTTTACTGTATTCTGGACTTTTGGAAAGTTCCTGTGTTGCCCATTTCCTTTCTTGGATAAAGGGAGGCTTCCTTGTTCACCAGTGGCAGTGGGGAGCTTGGAACAGCCTATCTATCCCTGGAGGAGTGTTCCCAGCACAATAATCTGGTAGTCTATTGGCCGTTTTGGGCCAATTTCTAGCTCTTTCAAGCCCCCCTGTATAAAACCCGCTTTAGCATGGCTTTGCGCGATTTTGCACATAGCGCAGCATCGGGCAGCGAGGCTTAATTGGGTTTAAACATTCTCGGCTCCACAAAGTCTGCTCTTCACTTTTTCCCTTAGAACTGACCTAATTCTCATAATAAACACCCTATTCCCACTCTAAAGCCTGGCATTTGCTCACTAAAGCAATTATATAAGTCAGCACTAAAAAATTAAAAGCACTAGACCCTCACAAACTCCCCTTGAGTACTTTGTTCCCCATTGGCCCTTTTTTTCATTTATAAAGGAATTCCCAATACTATTCTAGCATATACAAAGGTCAGTTGTCAATCTCCTCTCCAGTCCAGCTGGTGAATCTGGGAATCTTGAGGCAATGTTACAACTGCCTCATGTACACAGACAACCCTGTCCTCTTCCCAACAAATTCCAACACATGTGAGAGATGCAACCATATAGCCAAACTGAAGGCTAAGCTCTCTCAACTCAGTACTGGCATAACCAGTCAGGAGGAGAAGGGAACTACACTCACTACAATTCCAGTCTCACATAGACCTACCACGACAGCAAACCAAACACATAAACACACAAAAACATAATCGGAGGCTCTAAATAAAAATCTGCCTAAGCAGCAGAGACCTCCAAAGCAGACACCCAAGCAACCGCTACCCCAAAACAAAACACATGCAACACATAGCTCACAAAGCCAGTGTGCTGAACAGTCACAGTCCTTAAGGCTAAACAACACACCTGATACACTTGTAATAGGTGACTCTATCGTCAGGCACACTGACGTCCCACTCACCAAGCTGAACAAGGAGAAGGTCACGGTGAGCTGCCTGTCGGGCGCTAGGATCCGCCATATAACACAAGCACTCAGGTCACTCCAAGGCAAGTACAAATATGACTCAGTCATTGTCCATGCTGGTGTGAATGACCTGAGACGTACCTCCCTGGACTACATGAAAAGAGACATAGAGGAGCTCTCTGAGCATGTAGCCCAGGCCGGTATGACCCTGACCTTGAGTAGCATCTTACCCTCAACAAGAATGATGCCACAATATGAAGACAAGATGATCAATTTCAACAATTGGCTTAAGTATTGGTGTCATTCAAAGGGGATCCAGTGCCTGTCTGCTGGGATGACATGCTCGACAAGCCAAAATGCTTCGCTAGGGACGGCTTGCACCTGTCACCCCTGGGCTTTCGGATATTGACAAAAGCTCTTGCCACCCCCATAGTGCCTTTTTTAGGCAAGGCTCAAAAGATAAACCCACCTCCATAGGTATCACAAGGGATAAGAAACTAAGAGTAATGCTACTTAACGCCAGAAGTCTAAACCTCAAGATGCATGCACTCGAAACTCTCCTTAGCATGGAGAACATCAATATCTGTGCAGTAAGAGAAACCTGGTTCAAGGCTCCTGAGAGCACCCCAGCACTACCAGGTTATACCTCATACCATGCTTTTCGGCCCCAAAACTTGGACCGAACCACATAAGGAGGGGGAGTATCAATATTCGTCAAAGATATCCACACCTCCAGGTTGGTGGCACAGCACGAAGCATCAGAGACTATCCATGTGCAACTAACAGTGGGTAAAACTGCCTTCGAGTTTATAGCCTGCTACAGACCGCCCTCCCAAACCCAGGAACCCCACTCGGCCTTCCTGAGAACACTGGAAAATATGAAGGTCTCTCCAAACACCATTATACTGGGCAACTTCAACTACCCTAACATAGACTGGGAGCATTACTCTAGCTCCCACACCCTAGCCCGAAGGTTCCTAGAATTTATAAACTCAAATGCTATGGAACAACTTGTTGCCACTCCCACAAGAGGGGAAAACATACTGGACCTGATCATCACCAACATGGGGACTCTATGCTCCAGACTAGAAGTGTATCCCTCACTGGTAAGATCAGACCATAAACTAATATCACTAGATATTCACATCCCGACCCCACTCCCTGCCCAGAAAACCATAGTGAAAAACTTCTCTAAAGCAAATTTCACACTCCTCAAAACTGAGGTGGAATCCTTCAAAGCCCCCGGGCCTGTGGAAAATACGACCCAGACCGCAGAATCCTTTATAAACACATTCTATGAACACCTTCAGGAATGCATGGATCATGCAATCCCAAATAAAACCAAGACCCAATCCTCCAAAGTTAGGCGTCCTGTCTGGTGGACCCCAGCCATAAACAAACTATGCAATAGAAGGAGGAAGCTACTACATGACAGAGCAAAATCCCAAAAAGGGAAGGCATCTCTGATCAGTATTAGCAAAAAACTACAGGCACTCATAAAATTGTCTAAGGCCAGCTTCGAGAGAAAAATTGCACAGGACACTAAGGATAATCACAAGGCTTTCTTTAGTTATGTTAGAAACCTGGGTGGGAATTCCCAGATATGCTCAGAATTAGTCCAAAATGACAAAAAATATACCGAAACCACAGACATTGCCAATATCCTAGCTGACAGGTTCAGCGCAAACTTCTCCCCCCCCTTCCCCACCAAAAGGGCAAATATATCTATCCCAGCAGACTGCTGTCCCCGTGACATCTCAGATGCTCAGGTAAGAGCCACCCTCTCCAAAGCAAAAAACACAGCATCAATGGGACCAGACGGTGTCCCGGGCTGTGTCCTACATGAACTCCAAGAAGAACTAAACCCAAACATAAAACTACCGTTCAGTCTCAGCCTTACTACAGGATATGTACCCAAAGAGTGGCGTACAGCAACAATGGTCCCTCTCCACAAAGGTGGTGCCTCAACGGATCCTGGAAACTATCACCCCATAAGCCCGACTAGCTTGGTCTGCAAAGCTATGGAAAGGATCATCATGGACCTCATAAATAAAGATACTGGGGACCTACAGACACTGGATCCTACCCAGTTCAGCTTTGTTAAGGGCAAATCCTGCCTCTTAAACCTGGTTGATTTCTTTGAAACAGTCACCAAGGCCATTGACGTGGAGAAGGTGGTCCATACAGCCTACCTGGACCTTGCAAAAGCCTTCGATACAATACCCCACTCGGGCATTATAGATAAGCTCACCAGCTTAAATATAAACCCCTATGTCATTAGATGGGTTGCAAACTGGCTCAAGGACAGAACCCACATGGTTAGAATTGCTGGAGCCATGTCAGACTCCACACCAGTTACAAGTGGCGTCCCACAAGGCTCAGTCCTCGGTCCTCTCTTGTTTGGTATATATTTCTCGGAGGTACAGGCTAACACGGAAGGACTGTGGCTGACCAAGTTCGCAGATGACTGCAAACTGGGCACCATAACTCTCCAGCCAACACAAGCATCCTACAAAAGGGCCTCATAGAAACAAACAACTGGTGCCAGAGCCATGGCCTCAAGCTAAATGCCAAAAAGTGTATAGTCATCCCCTTTGGCAAAAACAAAGTGCCCACAAATTACCACATAGGTGGTAATCTATTAAGCATGGAAGAAGTAATTAGGGACCTGGGGACCCAAGTTGATAGCAATCTCTCATTTGACAACTACGTGGCCAAAGTGGTTAGAAAAACACCTAATCATGAAGGGATTCACATCTAGATCAGGGGAGGTCATCGTGCCTCTTTACTCATCCCTCATCAGGCCCATAATTGAGTACAATGCCCCTTTTGGGATGTACCTTACCAGACACCTGCAGCAACTGGAAAGACCCCAAAAGTACCTCACCAAGAGGATCAAAGGGCTCAAACAGATGCCATATGCTGCCCAGTTAAAGAAACTCCAGCTCTACTCAATGGCATACCATCTGCTCAGAGGCAATCTGTGCCTGACATATAAAGCCATGTCCAACCCGGAATTAATGGACATGCTGCACCTCAGAAAATCCAAATCCCATCGAGCTACGTGCTCGAAAGACTTGAACCTCAGCACGGAAATAAATAGGACATGCTGGAGGGACAGATTCATAACCAAGAGGCTCCCTTCACTCTGGAATAAAATCCCAGTCCAGGATAGGCAGAGTCCCTCATTGACTCTCTTCAAGAGGAATCTTGATGAGTGGATGGGAGATAGTAGGTTTACCCCGGGTATCACTTCTGTGTCACTGTTAGACAGAGGCACAGTATACTAACCTCAAAAAAGGGCATAGCAAAATTCATTTAAAATGGGTTGCGAAAGCCAAACACACTCTGGCTAGGCTTATAAATGCCCTAGGGCAGATAGCCTAGTATGAACCTATGAACCTATGAACTCTGTTCCCCACATACTCGTCCCTCTTCTAGCTCCCTTAGTCCTACAAGTTCCCTTCTCTCCTCAACATTTTCAGTTTAGGGAATTCCCTGGTGGAATCACAGGTGCACTTTTAGCATTTGTCCACTAGATGGCACCCTCTCCCCACCACTCTTGACTTCCCATATCTCTTACTTTACTCTCTTGTATTCTACACAAGTTCTAATTTCTCTATTTTTCTCTCTCTTTTTCTTTTTTTAATTATTTTACTACTCCCACTAAATCCTTGTACTTACTTTCTCCAACCAACACTCCACTGATAGGTTCTCGCTCTGGTCCTACCTTTATTGGCTCAATCATAAATACTGCATTACTCTCTGTGACTACGCCTGGCTTGGATGCCCACACCTAAAATAATATATTACAGGCTCTGCTGCCTCAGCCACTTTATGGGAATTGAACTAAGCTTCTCCTAGAAGAAAGTAAGGAAGTATGTGCAACTGCTGCTAACCTTTGTAATGCCATTTTATCTAAAACCCTGCTAGGTTTTCAGTACGCTCCTTGCCAGGAAAGCCAGCAGCCAAACCCTTCTCAACTCTGTTCCCCACATACTCGTCCCTCTTCTAGCTCCCTTAGTCATACACGTTCCCTTCTCTCCTCAATATTTTCAGTTTAGGGAATTCCCTGTTGGAATCACAGGTGCACATTTAGCATTTGTCCACTAGATGGTACCCTTTCCCCACTACTCTTGACTTCCCATATCTCTTACTTTTCTCTCTTGTATTCTACACAAGTTCTATTTTTTCTATTTTTCTCTCTCTTTTTCTTTTTTTAATTATTTGACTACTCTGTCCCACTAAATCCTTGTCCCCTGTACTTACCTTCTCCAACCAACACTCCACTGATAGGTTCTCGCTCTGGTCCTGCCTTCCTTGGCTCAACCCGCTCCGTTCACCCTGCGGGCTCACTCCGCTCCCCTACCCTGCCCCCAATTCTCACCCGCCCCCAGGACCTCTACATTTATACCTTAATAACCACACCCACTACACTACCTAACAAATTAGTCTCCACATCTTTGTCAACACCCACTCACTTATCCCACCCATATCAATCATCACTCAATACACCTAAAATACCTTACCTCACCAATTATTCTCCATTTTTCAGTCAACACCCACTCTCAAAACCTACCCATACACAAGCATTACTCTGCTCTCCAATCCCTTATAGTAATTAGAGGCTTAACTATACCTCTAAATATATAACATCCTTGCACCTATAGTTTACTCAGCAACTACTTACCATCTCTTAACTGCCACCTTCAATATCCATCTTCATTATGATTTCAAAACCCTCATCCTTCTCCACTCTGCTATTACTTCTCCTCAATATATCCTACATCTACTACCTCACCCAGCCCAATCATACTAACCACTCACAATCCTTTCACATAACCAACCATCTCAACTTATCTCCCTCAAACTCACACATCATAATATCTCCCTACCTATATGATATAAATAACCAACTACTCTTGCCTTATAAACTTATCACCCCTCATAAACATTCTACCACCATAGCTACTAACAAATCCTTCATCATCATAATAAAGCCTAACCCATACTCTAAGCAGTACAGATACCTCTCCAACCCAATCCTATTTCTAATTACCACACTATTATCAGGAGACATTCACCCTAATCCTGGCCCCTCCACCTCATCCACTACAAACAAGTCCATACTATTCACCTCTCTAAACTCCCAAAACATAATGAACAAGATCCCAAACCTCCATGCCTGGCTTAGACACAATAAACCTGATATCCTATCCATCTCTGAAACTTGGTTAAAACCCCATATAAAAGACTCTGAAATAACACCACCCAACTATTCAATCATAAGAAAAGCAGAGCCTGTAAAAAATTGGGTGGAGTAGCTCTCCTATACTCATCCTCCTTATCAGTTACTCCATATAACAAACCTATTCCCCACTTCAATAATGCCAAACTACTCCTAGCATTATTCCAGATTAATACACACAAGCACATGTGTATAGCCTCTCTCTACATTCCCCCTGGTGACAATATTGCTACACTCGAGGACATCCTCTCCTTACTCTCCACCAACATTAGTAATGAAACAATAATCCTGGGAAACATGAATATTAATTGGTCCTCCATACAGTCTCCCACAAACCCACTTAACATCAACCTTTATAACTTCTCACAGCTAATTAACTCCACAACCCACCCCTCAAAAAAACTTCACCAGTGGTAGATAATGCTGTTGCCCACTTCAACTCAACCTTCTTAAACCTTCTAGACCACCATGCTCCTTTACGGACTAAGAGAATAAAAATCAAAACTGCCCCCTGGCTAACCAAAAATACACTAGCAACCATGTGATGCAGAGATAAAGTCTGGGCACTTTGTCAGAAAAATAGGTCCCCCATAACTCAAAACGAATACAGATTACTTAGAAATAAAGTAAAAAAGCTTATTATCACAGACCGACAAAATTACTTCTCCATACTCCAAAACAGCAATAAAACTAACCCTCAGAAATTCTGGAAAGGAATCTCAACCCTATCAATCCTGGCAAAACAGACAACCCCAGCCCAGACCCCAATGCTGCAGACATAGATTTGGCCACACAGTTTAACTCTTTTTTCACTAACTCTATTTCTAAACTAACCTCGGCATTCTCTAACATCACCACTCCCTCCACTTCACCCTCACATTCCCCTACTAACACTTTTACCTCCACTCCTACTACTACACTCTCTTCCTCTCCATTATCAACATCCTCTAATGCCCTCTCTTCCCCTTCCTCTCCTTTCTCATTTAAACCCATATGCACATCTACCATAAAAAAACTCCTTCAGAAACTGAAGCCATGCTCTAATGCCCCAGATAATGTCCCTTCATACTTTCTTAGCATAGCTGCAGAAGCCATTGCCTACCCCATTAGTTTTCTAATCAACTGCTCTATCCAAGAAAGCATAGTACCCCAAATATGGAGAAAGGCTTTTATCATACCCTTACATAAAGGTGGTAATAACAACAATACCACTAATTTCCATCCCATCGAGTGTATCCAACTACAATTCCTACCATATCTCTTAGACAATCACCTACTAACCCCAACACAGCATGACTTTAGACCTGGTCATAGCACTATGACAGCTCTCCTCTCCTTCCTGGAAACTGTAAATAAGGTCTGGGACTCCGGCCATATTGCCTCTACCCTCCTACTTGACCTCTCTAAGGCCTTTGATACTATCTCTCACAAACTTCTTCTAACTAAACTCTCTCAGCTCAACCTATCTTCTTCTTCTTTAAACTGGTTTTCCAGTTACTTATCTAACAATCAGTAAAATGGAAAAAGGCCACCTCCTCTTTCCTTAATACACCAACTGGAGTTCCCCAAGGATCTATACTAGGTCCTCTCCTCTTTAATATATTCATAAACGACTTCCGCAATTCTATACCTTCCTCTAATATCATCCAATATGCAGATGATTCAACTATTATCTGTTCTGCCACAACCATCCCCATGCTGCAAAAGCTTACACAAGATGCATTCTCAATCACTGAACAATGGATGAAAGAAAATCACCTAGCACTAAATGCCTCTAAAACTAAATTAATGTTTTTTACTCCCTCTAAAGCCACCTCTATCAATATAAACACATTTTATATCACTAGTCATAACAACACATCTCTAGAATTGGTGTCTGAGGCTAAATTACTAGGGGTCCAAATTGATAGTAAGCTTAACTTCAACTCTCACCTTCTACTAAATATCAAAAAAACTCACCAAAAACTAGGCATGCTCTACCGACAAAATCGCTACCTTACACCCTCCATTAAAATCACTCTCTCTACCTCATTTCTTATCCCCTCCCTTCTCTACGGAGCCCCACTTTTAACCAACCTACAATCATAGGTTCATAGGTTCATACTAGGCTATCTGCCCTAGGGCATTTATAAGCCTAGCCAGAGTGTGTTTGGCTTTCGCCACCCATTTTAAATCAATTTTGCTATGCCATTTTTCGAGGTTAGTATACTGTGCCTCTGTCTAACAGTGACACAGAAGTGATACCCGGGGTAAACCTACGATCCCCCATCCACTCATCGAGATTCCTCTTGAAGAGAGTCAATGAGGGACTCTGCCTAACCTGGACTGGGATTTTATTCCAGAGTGAAGGGAGCCTCTGAGTTATGAATCTGTGCCTCCAGCATGTCCTATTTATTTCAGTGCTGAGGTTCAAGTCTCTCAAGTGCGTAGCTCGATGGGATTTGGATTTTCTGAGGTACAGCATGTCCATTAATTCCGGGTTGGACATGGCTTTATACGCCAGGCACAGATTGCCTCTGAGCAGGCGGTATGCCACTGAGTAGAGCTGGAGTTTCTTTAACCGGGCAGCATATGGCATCTGTTTGAGCCCTTTGATCCTCTTGGTGAGGTACTTTTGGGGTCTTTCCAGTTGCTGCAGGTGTCTGGTAAGGTACATCCCAAAAGGGGCATTGTACTCAATTATGGGCCTGATGAGGGATGAGTAAAGAGGCACGATGACCTCCCCTGATCTAGATGTGAATCCCTTCATGATTAGGTGGGCTATATAAAATGTTTTTCTAACCACTTTGGCCACGTGGTTGTCAAATGAGAGATTGCTATCAACTTGGGTCCCCAGGTCCCTAATTACTTCTTCCATACTTAATGGATTACCACCTATGTGGTAATTTGTGGGCACTGTGATTTTGCCAAAGGGGATGACTATACACTTTTTGGTATTTAGCTTGAGGCCATAGCTCTGGCACCAGTTGTCTGTTTCTATGAGGCCCTTTTGGAGGATGCTTGTGTCGGCTGGAGAGTCGATTACAGCTCCCAGTTTGCAGTCATCTGCGAACTTGATCAGCCACAGTCCTTCCATGTTGGCCTGTACCTCCGAGAAATGTATACCGAACAGGAGAGGTCTCAGGACTGAGCCTTGTGGGATGCCACTTGTAACTGGTTTGGAGTCTGACATGGCTCCAGCAATTCTAACCATGTGGGTTCTGTCCTTGAGCCAGTTTGCAACCCATCTAGTGACATAGGGGTTTATATTTAAGCTTGTGAGCTTATCTATAATGCCCGAGTGGGGTATTGTATCGAAGGCTTTTGCGAGGTCATGGTAGGCTGTGTAGACCACCTTCCCCTCGTCAATGGCCTTGGTGACTGTTTCAAAGAAATTGACCCGGTTTAAGAGGCAGGATCTGCCCTTAACAAAGCTGAACTGGGTAGGATCCAGTGTCTGTAGGTCCCCAATATCTGTTTTTATGAGGTCCATGATAATCCTTTCCATAGCTTTGCAGACCAAGCTAGTCAGGCTTATGGGGCGATAGCTTCCAGGATCCGTTGAGGCACCACCTTTGTGGAGAGGGACCACTGTTGCTGTACGCCACTCTTTCGGTACATATCCTGTGGTAGGGCTGAGATTGGGTTTAGGTCTTCTTGGAGTTCATGTAGGACGCAGCCTGGGACACCGTCTGGTCCCATTGATGCTGTGTTTTTTTGCTTTGGAGAGGGCGGCTCTTACCTGAGCATCTGAGATGTCAGGGGGGCAGCACTCTGCTGGGATAGATATTTGCCCTTTTGGTGGGGAGGGGGGAGAAGTTTGCACTGAACCTGTCAGCTAGGATGTTGGCAATGTCTGTGGGTTCTGTGTATTTTTTGTCATTTTGTACTAATTCTGAGCATATCTGGGATTATCCTTAGTGTCCTGTGCAATTTTTCTCTCGAAGCTGGCCTTAGACGATTTTATGAGTGCCTGTAGTTCTTTGTTAACACTGATCAGAGATGCCTTCCCTTTTTGGGATTTTGCTCTATCATGTAGTAGCTTCCTCCTTCTATTGTATAGTTTGTTTATGGCTGGGGTCCACCAGACAGGATGTCTGCCTCTGGAGGATTGGGTCTTGGTTTTATTTGGGATTGCATGATCCATGCATTCCTGAAGGTGTTCATTGAATGCGTTTATAAAGGATTCTGCAGTCTGGGCCGTATTTTCCACCGGCCCGGGGGCTTTGAAGGATTCCACCTCGGTTTTGAGGAGTGTGAAATTTGCTTTAGAGAAGTTTTTCACTGTGGTTTTCTGGGCAGGGGTGGGGTCGGGATGCGAATATCCAGTGAGATTAGTTTATGGTCTGATCTTACCAGTGAGGGATACACTTCTGGTCTGGAGCATAGAGTCTCCATGTTGGTGATGATCAGGTCCAGTATGTTTTCCCCTCTTGTGGGAATGGTAACAAGTTGTTCCATAGCATTTGAGTTTATAAATTCTAGCAACCTTTGAGCTAGGGTGTTAGAGCTAGAGTAATGCTCCCAGTCTATGTTTGGGCAGTTGAAGTCGCCCAATATAATGGTGTCTGGAGAGACCTTCATATTTTCCAGTGTTCTCAGGAAGGCCGAGTGGGGTTCCTGGGTTTGGGAGGGTGGTCTGTAGCAGGCTATAAACTGGAAGGCAGTTTTACCCACTGTTAGTTGCACAATGGATAGTCTCTGATGTTTCGTGCTATGCCACCAACCTGGAGGTGTGTGTATCTTTGACGAATATTGATACTCCCCCTCCTGTTCTGGTTCGGTCCAAGTTTTGGGTACGAAAAGCATGGTATGAGGTATAACCTGGTAGTGCTGGGGTGCTCTCGGGAGCCTTGAACTAGGTTTCTGTTACTGCACATATATCGATGTTCTCCATGCTAAGGAGAGTTTCGAGTGCATGTATCTTGAGGTTTAGACTTCTGGAGTTGAGTAGCATTACTCTTAGTTTCTTATCCCTTGTGATACCTATGGAGGTGGGTTTGTCTTTTGAGCCTTGCCTAAAAAAGGCACTATGGAGGTGGCAAGAGCCTTTGCCAATATCCGAAAGCCCAGGGGTGACAGGTGCAAGCCATCCCTAGCGAAGCATCGTGGCCTGTCGAGCATGTCATCCCAGGCTGACAGGCACTGGATCCCCTTTGAATGACACCAATACTTAAGCCAATTGTTGAAATTGATCACCTTGTCTTCATATTGTGGCATCATTCTTGGTGAGGGTAAGATGCTACTCAAGGTCAGGGTCATACCGGCCTGGGCCACATGCTCAGAGAGCTCCTCTATGTCTCTTTTCATGTAGTCCAGGGAGGTATGTCTCAGGTCATTCACACCAGCATGGACAATGACTGAGTCATATTTGTACTTGCCTTGGAGTGACCTGAGTGCTTGTGTTATGTGGCGGATCCTAGCACCGACAGGCAGCTCACCGTGACCTTCTCCTTGTTCAGCCTGGTGAGTGGGACGTCAGTGTGCCTGATGATAGAGTCACCTATTACAAGTGTATCAGGTGTGTTGTTTAGCCTTAAGGGCTGTGACTGTTCGGCACACTGGCTTTGAGAGCTATGTGTTGCACGTGTTTTGTTTTGGGGTAGTGGTTGCTTGGGTGTCTGCTTTGGAGGTCTCTGCTGCTTAGGCAGATTTTTATTTAGAGCCTCCGAGTATGTTTTTGTGTGTTTATGTGTTTGGTTTGCTGTCGTGGTAGGTCTATGTGAGAAAGGAATTGTAGTGAGTGTGGTTTCCTTCTCCTCCTGACAGGTTTCGCTTAAAACACAACTTTCCTTATGTTAAAACTAAATCGCTAAATTCGCTACTAGCCACAAGTCATCTAGCCACCACTGTTCTTCTCTCCACAAACTAAAATGGCTAGAACTATCCAATCACCTCACCTACACCCAACTGACTCTTGCACATAAGCTCATTTTTAACCCCTTACTATGTCCATCCCTTTCCTCTGCCTTTAAAATGCACCTACCCAACAGAGTACTAAAATCTAACAACCAAAACCTAATAGAATTGTACAAACCAACTCGCCCCTCAGGGAAAAATCTCCTATCCTATGGTCTAGCACGTCTCTGGAACTCCCTACCTCCTGCCATTCGTACCACCTTCAACCACCTTACATTCAAAAAATCTCTTCACTCTCATCTACTATCCCAGTGGTAATGCTCCTGCACCCATCCATCATGTCTACTATCCCAGTGGGAATGCTCCTGTACCCATCCATCATATCTGCTATCCTAGTGGGAATGCTCCTGCACCCATCCTTCATAATCTACTATCCCAGTGAGAATGCTCCTGCACCCATCCATCATAATATACACTGGAAATTACTTTTTCCCCTCCTTTCTGATAACTTCCTTTCCTACCTCATACATTCTCTGCTTGTACCAACTAAACCATTTACAAAAATGTATGATGTGTCATATATTCACGCTTCCTGAGTTAATGGCTTCTCAGTACTTATATTAAAAATGTTTTTCTTTTCTAGTATGTATCTTCTGTAACATTTATCACCAGTCTGTACAATTTGTAACATTATGCTCTAAGCTGTATCACTTGTAAATATTGTAATCTAACCTATTGTAACCTCGTTTCTGGTGCTATACTACTTGCAATGTCATGCTCTAAGCTACATCATTTGTAAATTTTTGTAATCTAATGTAAAAACCTATTAAACTTGTTACTGGAACTTTTCTCCCCAGGACTCCATTGAAAAAGTACAGTTTTGTACCTACCATAAATGTAGATGTTCGAGTGCTAATACAGCTGCAGTCATAACAGACGGGTTTTCCTGCCGTCAGGCGGGTCCTCAGTCGGCCGAATTCCAAAGTCTAGGTCCGGCGTCGGATGTCGTTGCTTCTTCCCTGACGTCAGTGCGACAGGGGTATAAAAGAACCAGCCGACGCCATTTTCTTCAGTATTTCTTGCCCCAGATGTCAGGTGCCCCCAGAAGGAAGGAAAACATAAATTTATGTAACAATGCAATGCAATAAAATAAAAAAAACAGTAGTTGCAAGCAAATACACCGTAAAAGAATACCCCAATCATGTTGTATGAGGAGGTGTTAGCCATTAGGCCTGTCCCAAGAGGGGAAGGAGGGAGGGAAACCTGGACTGCAGCTGTATTAGCACTCGAACATCTACATTTATGGTAAGTACAAAACTGTACTATGTTCATCGTGCATACAGCTGCAGTCATAACAGATGGGTAGAATCCCAAAGCTAAAAAAGGGGTGGTAGGCACTAAGTGGAACTAGGAGGAGCCAGGATGCCCTGCAAGACTGCAATGGCAAAGCCCGCTCTAGATCTGGAGTATAATGGTAGGTGATAGTGCTTGGAGAAAGTATATACAGAACTCCAAGTGGCTGCTTCCAAAATATCTTTGGTAGGAACCCCCCTGAGGAAAGCTGCAGAGGTAGCTGTGGCCCTTGTGGAGTGAGATCTGATGCCTGTAGGTACAGTTTTACCATGAAAAGAGTAACAAAAGCGAATGCAGTGGGCTATCCATTTTGAGATTGTCTGTTTGGAAATAGGCTTCCCTTGAGCACCTGTAGCATAGGACACAAAGAGTTGCTCTGAATTTCTGAAAGGCTTTGTTCTGTCCAAATAATAACGGAGCTGTCTGTGAATGTCCAAGGAATGTAGTAGTCTCTCCCCTTTGTTTTGTGGATTAGGGTAAAAGGTAGGTAAGTGGATAGCCTGATTCAAGGCTACCCTGGATACTACCTTTGGCATAAAAGAAGGGTTGGTTCGTAAGGAAACGCTGTCCTGATGGAAAATTATGAAAGGCTGCACAGCCATGAGGGCTTGTAGTTCCAAAACCCTGCGTGCTGAGGTGATAGCCAGAAGGAAGGCTGTTTTCCATGACAAATATTGCAGTTCTGTTGAAGCAGCTGGCTCAAAAGGAGGTAGGGTCAGTTTTTCTAAAATGAAATTGAGGTCCCAAGCAGGTACTGGTTGCTTCCTTGGGGGTTTTATATTCTTAGCCCCTCTGAGGAACTGTCTTAAGAGAGGGTGAGAGAATAAAGGAGGATCAGTGTTGTATTCTGCAGAAATGGCTGAGGCATGGATTTTGATGGAGGAGAACGAAAGTCCACTGTTTAGCATCTCAGCTAGGTACTGTAATATTTGAGGTAAATTCAGTATTCCAGGATTCTGACTCTTTTTCTGATTCCAGACACAAAACCGTTTCCATTTTGCAGAGTAGGCTTTTCTAGTAGAAGGCCTTCTGGCCTCCAAAATGACATCCTGCACCTCCTTGGAGAGTAGGGTCTGTTGTGAATTTAAGGAATCCTCCATGCGGCTAGATTGAGTGTTTTCAGCTGACTGTGAAGAGTTTTGAAGTTTTGCTGAGTCAGTAGAAGAGGCATTAGAGGAAGGATCCATGGTGGGGATGTGTCAGGCTCCTCAGGAGTGGGCACCAGTGTTGTCTTGGCCAGTCTGGAGCAATGAGAATCATCTTCGGTCTGTCTGCTCTGGCTTTTAATAGAACTTTGGGCAGCAGAGGAAGAGGTGGAAAGGCATAAGCTGTCATTGTTGTCCAACTGAAAGAGAGTGCGTCCACTTTCCAGGCCTGTGGATGAAAGGTCCTTGAGCAGAATTTTGTCAATTGGTAATTTCTGTGGGTGGCAAAGAGATTTATGTCTGGCCTTCCCCATGCTTGAATTACCTTTGTAAAAACTTGAGGATGCAACTTCCATTCGTGTGGATCTGTCATATTTCTGCTTAGGTTGTCTGCCAGCATGTTTTCCTTGCCTGGCAGGAACTGTGCTTGAAGTTGGATTTGTAATTCCAGAGCCATGTTCCAAAGAGACATGGCTAGCCTGCATAGGGGGTATGAATGGGTTCCTCCCTGTTTGTTTATGTACCACATCACTGTGGTGTTGTCTGTCCTTATCAATAGCTGGCCTGGATGCAGTAGGTCTTTGAAAGCCATAATAGTATTTATTACTGCTAGCATTTCCTTTTGATTGATGTGTAGGTACTTATCTTTTTGGGACCATTTGCCCTGAATGCACCGATCTGTCATGTGTGCCCCCCAGGCGTAGTCCGAGGCATCTGTTGTGATGACTTGATTTGCTTGAGGCTTGCAGAATGGGAGACCTATGTTTCTTTGGCATGCTTGAGCCCACCACAGAAATTCCTTTTGAAGACATGGAATCAGTGGTATAATTGTTTCCAAACTATGGCTGTGTTGAGACCATAAGATTTTTAGGTACCATTGAAGTTTCCTCATATGCAGCTTTCCACATGGGATTAGTAGGATGCAAGATGCCATGAGTCCCAGAACCTGCAGGATTTTCCTTGCAGTCAGCCTGGTGAAGGTTGCCAGTTTTCTGAAGTAATGAGTTAGTTGCCCTTGTTTCTTTGGCGTGAGGTAGGCCATCTGGGTGTTTGTATTCAAGCTGGCACCCAGGAAAATTATTGTTTGAGAGGGTATTAGTCTTGATTTCTTTTTGTTGACTGTGTATCCCAGAGAATTCAACAACATTATTACAAACGCCAGGTGTTTCAGAAGTATGTGTTTGCTGTCTGCTTGGATCAGGCAGTCATCCAAATATGGGTATATTTGTATCCCTTGAAGTCTGCAGAAGGCAATTACTGATGCCAGACATTTCGTGAACACTCTGGGCGCAGTAGATAAGCCAAAGGGCAATGCAGAGAATTGATAATAGGGTAAACCTGCAAGAAATCTGAGGTATCTTCTGCAATCTTGTCTGATTGGGACATGCAGGTATGCCTCCTTGAGGTCCAATGTTACCAGCCAAGACTCCTTGCCCAGCATGGGAAGAAGCTGCTGTAATGTGAGCATCTTGAATTTTGGTACGAGTAAATATGTGTTTAGGATGGATAGGTCCAAAATAGGTCTCCAATCTTTGCCCTTCCTTGGTACCAGGAATAGTCTGGAATAAAAACCTTGACCCTGTTTTTGTGCAGGTACCTCTTGAATAGCTTTCATGTCCATGAGATATGAAATTTGTTTTTGTGCCTCTGCCCTTTGATTGTGTGGCAGATTTGGCATGCCTCTCATTTTTGGAAGGGTGTGAAAGTGGAATCTGTAGCCTCTGTCTATAATGTCCAGGATCCATTTGCCTTTTGTGACAATATGCCAATTTTTCGAAAATAACACCAGTTTTCTGCCTAAAGGTGCTGCCAATTGAGCCTTGCTTGGCATGCAAAGGGGAAAGCCATTGGTTCTGCTTTCTGAATGGCTGTGAACTATCCTCATCACCTCTTGGTGTAGCTGCTTGCCATTGTCTGCCTCGAAATGATCCCTGAGATTGCCCTCTACCCCTTGGGTGCCTGTATCTACCTCTTTGAGTTCTGTCCATGGCTGGAAAGGACCCATTTTTTGAAGGCCAATTTCTACTGAAACGTGGAGGTTGTACCTGTAGGAAATCTTTCACTGTTTGCATTGATTTTGCCTTTTCCTCCATTTTCTTTAATACCTCCTCAGCTTTAACACTAAACAATACATCTTTTTGAAGAGGTGCATCTAGTAGTTTAGCTTTGACATGATCTGGTAAGGTTTGCTCTTTGAGTCAAGCATGTCTACGTATGACTGATCCTGTAACAGCAGCTCTACATGAGGCCTCTAAAGCATCAAAACCACATTGCAAGGTATGTTTACCCAATGCTCTGCACTATGCAACAAATCTTGCAACTCCTTCAAGTCTGGTTGTTCAGGTTGTGACATTTTACTTTTCAACTGAGATAACAAAAACTGTTGATACTTTAACATATGGAACTGACAGTTTAATGCCCTCATGGTTAAGGTGGCCGAGGTGTATACCTTTTTCCCCCACCTTTCTAAAGCTCTGGAATCTCTCTCTGAAGGTAATGGATTTTTGGCAGTGGAGGCCTTAATTCCCTTGAGACCCTGTGAAATGGTTTCTGGGTCAGTCGCATGGCTTTTGTATAGGAATTGGTGTGAATCAGGAACCCGGTAATACCTGTCAGGCTTGACTGGAGCTGGAGGTAAAGAATCTGGGTTAAGGCTGGCCTCTGAATACACATCATCTAGTATGTCCAAGACAGGAGGGATAGCCAGAGGCCTGTGCTGAGGGAGCAAGAGGAAATCCCTGAGCCTTTTCTTGGAGTCTGAGTAATCTTGGCCTTCCCAGTGGAAGTGTTCCCACAAGGTATGCAAGGTTTCCCCAAAAGAGTAGTCCTCAGTGGGGGAGACAGAGGGAATGGACTCCTCTGCATCAGAATCTTCAAAAGGGGAGTATGAATGTTCCTGGTCTTCAGAATGTTCTGAAGTAATGGAGGCCTGGTCCGAGGAAGGGTATTCTTCCTCCACTCTGGGCCTTTTGTCCGAGGGGGGGTTGGGAACCCCTGATAAGAGTAATCAAATCCTCAGCCATTTTGAGCATCTGCTTTTTAGGCATGGGGCCTTGAGAGGGGTCCTGTGGAGCTTGTCTTTTAGAATGCATGGCTGCTTTAGATTTAGTGAAAGCCTTAATGGAAAAAGAAGAAGGCCTGAAGACACCTTGAGAGGTGGCAGGCCTGTCTAAACTCATAGTTTCCCCGCCAAGAGTGGCTTCAGTATCTGTAGTCGGGGTGTGGGCCGAAGAGCCTGCGACCTCGGGCACAGAAGACACCGCTAATGAAGTGTCATCGGTAGTCAGGGGCTGCGTAGGCGCCTCGCTGAGAAACAGAGCACCAGTAGTCAGCTTTAGCCTGGTGTCGGTAGAAGTCGTGGACCTCGTATGTCGGTCCTTATCTTTGCGTCTTTTACTCAAACCTGAGTCGGATTATCCGACGACATAATGTAATTAAACTTTTTGCCAAAATAGTGTTGGGCGAACTCCACCCGACGCTTAATAGTGCGTCTGTTGAATGTAGCACAAAAATGACAGGCCGAGACGTCGTGGTCTGGGCCTAAGCAAGGAATGCAGAGGGAATGGAAATCCTTATGCGGTATTTGCTTCCCACATGAAATGCAACTATTAACTTTGTCTGACATCGGTCTGAGGCAAGAAAAGTTTCCCCAACGGGGTACTTAGCTTTCAAGAAGACTTCGGTTGAAAAATATTCGTAATCTCAGGAGCTGGCCGACCGGCACTTGCGAACTGCTTCTGCTTCGGGCACTGCGCGGCAAGAAAGACTGAAGAAAATGGCGTCGGCTGGTTCTTTTATACCCCTGTTGCACTGACGTCAGGGAAGAAGCAAAAACATCCAACGCCGGACCTAGACTTTGGAATTCGGCCGTCCGAGGACCCGCTTGATGGCAGGAAAACCCATCTGTTATGACTGCAGCTGTATGTACGATGAACATCGGGTCCATCTTGGCCCAATGGACAACCCTGGTAAACCAACTGCAAATAAATAAATAAATAAATAAAAACACAGAATATATGTACACAGGTAAGCAAGACAGATACTATTTGTAGGCAGCACTGGTGGCCAAGAGTTGTTTGGTACATAACATCATCATAGTAATTTAAGGATGGATGCTGTCAGGTAATGATGTGGGATCATATTATCTTGAGTTCTGTTATATTACCTTCAATGAAGTATTTGCATTTGGCTTGTTGGAACAAGGGCAGTTTACCACATCTCAGAGAAAGAGAAAAGAGTATTTTATTTTCTTAAAGGTATTTTGATGTGGAGTTGTGAAGATGGTGTTATACCCGCAATGGGTTGGGGGGGGGGGGGTGGCTGGAATATTGCTACCCAATGAAAATGAAAAGTAACTTTTGCTAACTTGTGTAGTATATTCCATCTTCAGACTTGAAAAAAAGAGTTTCTTGTCAGTGTCTTCTGTCACCTTGGACCTGGAGGCAGGGTTGACAGATCTGTTGGCATAGATGGATAAAGTTCAGACTATAACGGAAAGTTTAAGTTTAACTAGCAGCTCCGGTGGCTGTTACAGCTAGCAGGGAGGAGGAAGGGAATGGTGAGGCTTAGCCTACTCATCTCTCTCTCTCTTTCTCCTGCTCTCTCTCTCTCTGGGGGGGGGGGGTATGTGTTTGTAGCCCACTCTTTCTAACAGAATTAGCGGTGGAGACTAGGGATCACAAGGAGGTGTCTGTCTCCAAGGAGGACAGGGGCAACAAATGACCTCGCATACAAAGGTGTTCATAGTTCATAGGTTGGTACTAGGCTATCGGCCCTAGGGCCTATACAAGCCTAGCCATAACAATTCCCTGGCTATTTCTTCCCACACTATTTACTTCGCTGGACACCTGGCTAGCAGGGCGACTGATGTGATCCCCGGGGTGAATTTCCTTTCTCCCATCCAATCGTCAATGTTCCTTTTGAAGAAGGCCAAGGAGGCACTCTGCTTGACATGTATGGGCAGTCTATTCCAGAGTCTGGGGAGTCTCTGGGTAAGGAACCTATCCCTCTAGCATGTTTTGTTTATTGTGATGACAAGGCTTAGATCCCTGGAGCATGTGGTTCTGAGGGATTGGAATTTCTTTAAGTGCAGCATGTCCAACAGCTCTGGGTTTGACACTGCCTTGTATGTTAAGCAGAGATCGCCTCGGAGTACCTGATATATGACAAGAGTATAGCTGGAGTTTTTTAAGGTGGTCAGCATAGGGCATCTGCTTTAGGCATGTGATTTTTTTAGTGAGGTATTTCTGCGTCCTTTCCAGTTGTGGAGAGGAACATACCAAATGGGGCGTTGTATTCTATAATGGGTCTAATGAGGGATGAGTACAGTGGGACAATGACCTCCTTTTTTCTGGATGAAAAGCCCTTAGTGATGAGGTGTACCACATAGAAGGATTTCCTGACTGTTGCGGTGATGTGGTTATCAAAGGTGAGACCACTGTCCACCTGTGTCCCTAAGTCTCTTATCACACTTTTGGTGTTTAGTGCACTGCCACCTATCTGGTAATTCATGGGTACATTTTTTCCCAAAGGGGATAGCCATACATTTCTTGGCATTGAGCTTGAACCCATGGCTCTAGAAGAAGCATCTGTTTCTGTAAGGACCTTTTGTAGAGTATCCACATCATTTGGGGATTCAATAAAGGCACTCAGTTTGCAGTCATCTGCGAACTTTGTTATCCAGAGTCCCTTAGTGATGGCCTGTACTTCAGAGAAGTAGATGCCAAACAAGAGTGATCCCAGGACTGAACCCTGAGGTACTCCACTTGTCACTTGTCTGGAGTTGGATTTGGAGTCAGCTACTTTTACAGTGTGGGCTCTGTCAGTAAGCCAGTTGGCAACCCATCAAGTGATGTAGGGATTAATGCCCAGCTTAGTAAGTTTATCTATGATTCCAGAATGGGGGATGGTGTCAAAGGCCTTGGCGAGGTCCAGATAGGCTATGTGGACCACTTTACCCTCGTCCATGGCTCTAGAGACTGATTCAAAGAAGTCAGTCAGATTCAGGAGACAAGATCGGCCCTTCACGAACCCATACTGGGTGGGGTCCACTGTTTGAAGATTTCCAATGTCTTTGTTTATAAGTTCCATTATAATATGTTCCATGGCCTTGCAGATCAGGCTTGTCAGACTGATGGGGCAGTAGTTCCCAGGATCCAAGTTGGACCCCCCCCTTGTGGAGTGGGATAACTGTAGCTGTGCACCACTCAGTGGGCACGAAGCCTGAGGTGAGGGTATGATTAAACAAGACACTTAGGTGAGGTGCCAGTTCATTTCATAGCTCATGCAGTACACAGCCCAGGATGTCATCTGGTCCCATGGATGCTGTGTTCTTAGCTTTGGAGAGTGCATTTTTTACCTGTGTGTCCGTTATTACCGGAATTTGGCAATCTTCCGGTATTGAGATGGGTCATTTAGGGGTGAGAATGGGGTGAAACTGGCACTGAATCAATCTGCCAGGATATTGGCAATATCCTTGGGATCAGTATATTTAATGCCATTCTGTTGTAGGTCAGAGCAGGTCTGAGCATTGCCATTTAGATTCTTGACATAGTTATAGAATGCCTTGTGGTTGTCTTTGGAATCTTAGGCAATTTTATTTTCGTAACTAGCTTTGGAGAATTTTATGAGGGATCTCAGCTTCTTACTGAGGCTGGTAAGGGAGTTTTTTGCATCCTGGGATTTTCCTATTTTCTGCAACAGTTTCTTCCTTTTGTTGTAAAGTTTGTTTATTGCAGGGGACCACCAGATTGGCTTCCTTTTTTGAGGAGAGCATCTTGGTTCTATTTGGGATGGCACAATTCATGCAGGCATGGATGTGCTTGTACAGTGCCTTAGTCTAGGACTCAGCAGCTGAACTTTCAGTTCCCATCTGCATGGACGTCATGAAGTTTGTCACTTTTGACTTGAGTAGCATGAAGTTGGCTTTGGAGAAATTGTTTATGGAGGTTTCTTTACTGGGGGGTGGGGGTGGGATGTGTATGTTAAGGATGATTAGATTATGGTTTGAACTGAACAATGAGGGGGTGACCATAGGTGTGGAGCATCAATTTCCCATGTTGGTATTTACCAGGTCTAGGATATTGGAGCCCCTGATGGGACTATGGATTAGTTGATCCAGGGCATTGGAATTTATGAATTCCAAGAACCATTGGTCTGAGATATTTGTACATGCGTAGTTTTCCCAGTTAATGTCAGGGTAGGTGAAATCACCTAGTATTAGGGTGTTTGGTTGTATCTTAATATTTTCCAGTATGCTTAGAAAGGTGTAGTGAGAATATTGGGGCATGGTGGGGGATCTGTAGCAAGCTACAATTTGGATTATACTCTTACCTAGTGTTAGTTGCACCTGGAGAATTTCAGATGCATTGTGTTGGGCAACTAGCCTGGTGGTGTGAATATCCTTGGTGAATATGGACACTCCGCATGTGTGAACATGCATGTCAAAGTCCTACTGCACACACATCTCTTGGATGTTACCTAACATGTGCAGGGTACAACTCAAAAACACTCAAGCCCTAACACTTGGGTGACAGCTCAAGTTCTTGGCTCTTCCAACCCTCACTCCAACTGTGAGCCATATTAATCAAGACATAGTAATATTTGGGGTGAGGCTTCCAATGTGAGGTAGAAGGGAATCACCCTTACAGACATGTTTTGACTTCCTGGCAGAATAATGAGGAATACAATGGAGAAGATCTATGCATTTTATGTGTATTTAGCTTGGAAGATTATTATTGAGGTGAACATTTTGGCATCTGTGTTGAGAACACATAATAAGATAGTTATGGCCAGAGTCCTTATCATAATCCTTTGTTCCACATCCAGAAACTGTTTGATCCCATTCAAGGAATAGTACATAAGGGACCCTACTAGTTCAGGTCTGGGTTTTTTTTAAACTAACTTCTAGTTTTTTTTTTTTTTGTTCATTTAATATATACATATATTCATAGAGTTTACAGGGCAGAGTCAGTCCATGGACCATAATCACCTTTCCAATACTCAGCCCAACAGGGAACCTCCTCCCTGCAGGAGGGCAAAACAAACCAAGCCCTGGATGGATTTACTGGCAGCAATCTAATTCTCAGGGTTTTACCTTAAAGGAAATATTTTATATGTAAAGACAGATTATGCCATAGAAAATTCAGATAAGTAGGTAAATGGAAGAGCATTCAACAAACTTTCCTCACACCTTCTTCATAATATCCATACTGCTCCTATCAAAACCAAAACTTAGTTTTCTTTTCTGTTGTACATGCACACCATTATTCTTCCAGGCACATTTACAATCAAACTTAGTATCTTAATATTCATATTGAAAAACAATGCGTTCTCATAACACATATCCTTCCCCAACCTCCACTCAATTCTGCTACCTGACAATGTTCGTAACTGTTCATTTTGTTTCACTGTTATACTTCTAATATCCAATAAGAATATTACATCTACTTTCTTCTTTTTGTTTTTACAAAAATCATAAACAGTCTTCCCAGTTCATTTATAATTCTATTCACTTTTAATGAATTTATTATAAAACTACCCCCACCTTTTGGTATTTTTTTCTCCTTGTTTCATCTTTCTTTTCCAAACTATTTAAACAGTACCACCCTTCTGTTTTATCTCACTATTAATAGATATGCATTATTAATGCCAATATGATCATCATTTTCCTCTTCTTTAGTTGATACAGCATTAATATCAGTAGTTTCCGGGCCTTCCTCACATCCTTTTTCCATTTCATTTTGTTGCACACAATCACTCACGTCAATATATTTATCATTTTCTACATTGCCTACTTAATCCCCCCACTCTCTACACCTAATTCCTCTTTGCTGTCTCTCATATTGCTACCTAAGCTGTCTTCTTTGACTCCACTGTGACACTTATGACTCTCACTCCACTTCTTCAATAACTTTCTGTACTCTGTAGACAGCAGCAATACCAATTTGTACTTGTTTCTCGCCTAAATAATTCCTTTGCATATTTCCAATTTCTCATGTGTAACCTTAATTGTGTTATATTCATTTAGTCCTCATGTAGTGCTGCCTGCAAATTACATAGTACATTTTTCTGTTACTGTAATTTTATTTTTTCATTGTAGTCCATATAATATTTGTATTTTCTATAATTTATATAATTTCTTTTCTAATGTTTTCACAAATTATATTGTATTGTTTTGTAAGTTGGACCTTTTCTTCTCGGGTCTCCACTGAAAACGGGCCACTGTCTCAGCTGGACTAAACTGGTTAACAAATGACAAATAAATAATAAATAAATATGTTTCCCATTCTCATTTTTTTAGTTATTGGAGGGCAACAAAACCAAAAGCATCTTTCTCGTTGCCAAATTTCCTGCCAAAATCTTAAATTCTTCTGCCAAATGCCCCTTTTCCCCACAATAAGTATACTTTCTGGTCTCACATTATTGCATCAAATACTTATCAGATCCAACAGTGAAACATGTCTTTGCCTATCCTCTTTGCACTACAAGCTCTCTTTTGCATTAACAGTTACAATACTGTGTTTATGAATGAACTTACATCACACATTTGTAAATTTACCCACACCTCTCACGGACTTATATACATTTTTTAACATCAAACAATGATTAACACATTTCTGAAAAAAAAAGACATTTTCATATTATTATTTTCTACTTCAATTGTCCTAAACTAGACAAGCCTCTTTTTTATTTAAATTAAGTCCTTTAAACACATACTCCAGTCATGTATTTCGCAGTCCTTGTGTCTCGCATAAATTAATAAAATATTCAGCAAAATGAAAAGTTTCAGAAGTTGCTTTGCAAAATGCTTCTCTTCCAGCATGTATTAAATTCCTGACACAATTTACACTAAAACTAATTGGGACAACAATATACAGTAATCTCTTACAAAGTAATTGCTTTTTGGTCTCCCATCACTTTTGTCATTCTCACAATAGGTAATTGACACAGCAGTACTTCCACATCTCCTTGCTCTGTACATATCACTTATATACACAGTTTCTTTACAGTTACTAGGTTTCCTCCATCACACTTATCTTGCTAACACTCTCTGTATCTTCCACCTTTAGGGTCTGCTGCTCACATACTTCACATGATATATCACCTTTGACCTCCTGTACTGTTGCTACAGGAAGCAGCGAATCAGGATACATCCCCAACCTCAGTGGCAGCAACACGCACCATTATTGTCTCCATTTACATTCTACATCTCTCTAATGCTCTGCATCTGTTTCACCCTCTGCCCTATGCCTCAACCACATGAACACTTAGGAAAGATAACTGGTAACCTAGTCAAATTTCTTCTAGTCAATATGAACTCCTCAGCTACTCCCTGAAAAAGAGGCTACTAGCCTAGCAGGACTAACCCGATGAAGAGGATAAATAAATAACACCTTGGCCAGATTCACCAACACCAAATGAACTGCATGGCCACTATCTATGGCTTTAGTGATGTTCTCTAAGAGGTTTATTAAATTAAGTAGACATGATCTCCCTCTGAAAATAGTATATCACTATGGGACTAGATGAGCAATAAGATTTTTTTTATATTGGGGTTTGTGCAATCAGATATAATACATGCCAGGCTTGTTAGGCTAATTGGTCTATAGTTCCTGGGATCTGAGGTAGGGACCTTTTATGAATAGGTGTTATAATATAGCAATAACCCATGCCTGGGTGTGGGTAATGCTAAATTTACCCATGGTTGGCGTGGTTTGGTCCCGAGGGACCAAACAAAGCCAACCGTGGGTAAATTTAGCATTACCCACACCCAGAAGTGGGTTATTGCTATTATACCATGACATTATTTAAGAAAAGAAACTATTACTTTTCTTAAATAATGGCATAGTATAATGCCTGTTTACTGCCCTTCCGCAGATGTCTGGCATCCGCGGCAGTTCTGATGTACTGCGCGCCTGCGCAGTACATCAGAGTTGAACAAAAGCAACGGAGAAAGCAAGATCTCCGTTGCTTTTTTATGTTTCGCTATGTTAAATGAGTTTAACATAGCGAGACAGTTTTAAAATAAGCAACGGAGATGTCCGTTGCTTATTTTATACTGTCTCGCTATGTTAAACTCATTTAACATAGCAAAACACTAAAAAAAGCAACGGAGATCTTGCTTTCTCCGTTTTTAACAAAACTGTCTGCTATGTTAAATGGGTTTAACATAGCGAGACAGCTTTAAAATAAGTAACGGAGATTTCCGTTGCTTATTTTAAACTGTCTCGCATGTTAAACCCATTTAACATAGCGAGACAGTGTTTAAAAGCAGTTATACTAATGGAAAAAAGTCCGGGCAACCGGACCTTTTTCCATTAGTATAACTCGATTTACAACGGGCACGCTGGCCAATCAGCGTGCACGTTTTGGGGGGGGTCATGGTATAATAGACATTCTCATTACTCAGGAACATACCCTGTGGCTGTGCTTAAGCTGATCAGTTTTAGGAGGGCTTCAGAGAAAGTGGGCATGTCTGGTGCTATTGATTAAGGTACATTAGTGGGTGGTACTTGTGATTTTACAGAAAGCAGAAAGGGCATTTTCCATAATAATTGTAGGGAGGGAAGGGACTTGGGAATTTGTGGAACTTCAATGACTCTTTCTTGCGTGAAGTTAGCACTAAACGTATCTGCAAGCATATTAACAATACAGGTTAATAGGTGGATACTAGGCTAGCTACCGCTATTGTCCTTATAAGCTTAGTAGTGCAACCCAAATGTGACCCACAAATTTGATTTATACAGTGGATGATTTCTAAGTCCATTAGAGATATAGGAACCAGACCAGGGGTGACTTTCCAATTACCCATTCATTAGTCCAAGTTGCACTTAAATGTGTTTAGGGAGAAACTCTGTTTCTCATGGATGGGGAGACTCTTCCAGAAAATGGGAATTCACTGAGAAACATATCGGTCTCTGAAATGTGTCACAAGCAACATTCAGGTCTTTTGATCTGGTAGTTTTGATGCTGCATTTTTAGTAGATGTGCAAAAGGTTCAACGTCCAGGGATGCCTTGTACACCAGGCAAAGATCACCCTTCAGAAGTCTGTATGACAACAAGTAAGGAGACAGGTCATTGAGGCAATCAGTGTATGATATTTTGTTTACTTCCTGCATTTCTTTTGTACGGAACCTTGTGGATGTTCCATTTGCTGCATGTGTCTGGTCAAGTTTATACCAAAGAGGGCATTATACTCTATGATGGGTCTAATGATGGCTGAAAGCATTGGTACAAAGGCCTCTCTGGATCCAGATGCCATGCCCTAACTTATAAGTTGAGCAACATAGGATTTTCTTACTACCTTGGACAAACATGTGTTCCCAGATCCCTGACTAGTGAATGAACTTTTAGGAGGGATTTGTGATGACATGGTTACCCAGGATAGCTAACTTCCCAAAAGGTCCTATAATGCATTTCTTGGCACTGAGTTTTACGCCATGGCTTTGGCATTAGGTTTTTGTCTGTGTTAGTCTTTGCTGCAGGATGTTCTTGTCTTGAAGGGATTCAATGACTGTTCACAGTTATTGGCACAAGAGGTAGCTCACTTACCTTTGGTGCAGAAGGCTGTGCATTCTGTTCCCATATGAGATAACTGTACTGCTGAAAATACAGTGGAGCACAAGGGAGTGCTGACTCCTGAATGCATTGTCCTTCAGATGAGATATTAAACCAAGGTCTCATCTGCTTGAGCTGATGGTAACTAAGTTGATGTTAAGGATCCCATGGCACCTATCAAATAAAGTAGGGGCCTCAAGAGTTAGGAGCTGGCATAATGATTAAGGTTGCAATCTAAGGGTTTGACTCTCACCACTGGTCATTATCTGGTTATTAGCTAGGCATGTAATATTCTGTAGACTGAGAGTCTAGTAATTACCTGTGAATAGGGAGGTTGGGGTTGACAGGAGGTTTGGGGGTTGGCTTAATAACTAAGGTGTTTACCTCACAGACACAAGGTACAAGGTTTGATTCTCACCTTTGAAAGGAAACTGGCTAGGCTTAAAATGGCTTGCAAGTGCAGCTAGCCTAATACCTATGAATCTATGAACTTATGAACCCAGTTTGAAATCATCTGTCTTTGACATTGGCGTTGACATCCGAGAAGTAAATGTCAAAGAAAAGTGAACCCAGCAAAGAGCCCACTGGTGACCAGGGCCTTTGTGGAGGTGGCCTCACTGATCCTAATGTCTTGGGTTGTACTGCTGAGCCAGCTTGCTATCCAGTGTGTTATAAAGGGGTTTATAATTAGTCCATAAGTTTGTTGACAATACCTGAATGGGGTTTGTATCAAATGCTTTAATTAGATCATGGTAGGCAGTATGCATCACTTTTCTTTCATCCATTGCCTTAGTGACATTTTCAAAAAAGTCTACCGGGTACAGAAAACATGATCTTTCTTTGACAAAGCCAAACTAGGATGGATCCAGTGTCTTGAGGTCTCCTATATCCCTGTTGGTAATTTCATGATAATTCTTTCCATGGCTTTGCAGATAAGACTACTCAGACTAATGAGTCTGTAGTTTCCAGGATCTATTGTAGGTCCTCCCTTACTAAGGGAGGTGGCCAGTGCAGTCCTCCATTCTTGTGGCACAAAGACTGTTTTAAGACTATAGTTTACATAGTGACTCCAAGGATCCTGATAAGTCATATTTTAGGCTGTTCAGGATGTATCCTGGGATATTATCAGGACCCATTGAGGCTGTGTTCTTGGCTTTAGTGAGTCAGACAGTACACACTCCCTAGTAATAGTTGGAGAGGTTATGTTTGAGTGCATTTCTTGGGGGATGATTGGGGGTGAGAATGGAGTAAAGTTGAAATTGACTTTTTTCACTAATGTTCGCTATATCACTGGGATCAGTGAATGTAGCACCATTAACCACCAGCTCAGCACATTGCTGTGTGCTGCCCTTGAGGTTTCTGAAATAGCTGAAAAAGGACTTATGGTTATTCTTCACCTGAGAGGCAATCTGAACCTCAAAGTTGTCTATGATCTATTTAGCCCTCATAGTTGCTTATTTAGTTTGATGAAATACATTTTTATCTTTATGGCCTAAACCTTTCCTAATTTTTTCCATAGTTGTTTTCCTTTTGTTGTATGCCCTGTTTAATTTGGGATACCACCAGGACAGTGTGTTTTTGGGGCAAGTTCTGCGCTTACTTCTCTTATCTTTATGCAGCCATTAACATAGTTGTACAGAGTTTCTGACAGTAATTCAAGTGTTTGCTGCTGTGTTCTTGGTTTGTTAAAATTCAATGCCCCTGCAAACCCCCATCACTTAATAAAAGGTAGTTTGTCTTGGAATACTTCCTATCTGTCACTTGTTTTACTGGGGTTACAGAGTTGACTTTGATTTCAAAGGACATGGCTTTATGGTTGGACCTTACCAGGGAGGACAAGGCATCGGGTGCAGCATTCTCCCATATTTGTGAGTACAAGATCCAGTATGTTGGAGCCTCTTGTGGACGTATCCACTGTCTGGTCAAAGGTGTTTGAATTTACAATGACCAGAAATCTCTGTGCCTGTAGAACTGACACCATGTAGGATTCCCAGTATACAGAGGGGCAATTATAGTCTCCCTTGAGTAGTGTTAGGTTGGATGGCAAGTGTCTCCAGCAGGTCCAATTACGCACTGTGAGCTTCTTGGGACATGGAGGGTGATGTGATTTTGTCTGTGGTGATCTGCACATGGAGGAACACCAGCACATCATCCTATTTAACCACCCTAGAGGTATGCTTGTTATTGATGTATATCAAGACACCTACACCTTTAGCCCTTGTCTGTGCAACTACTGGTCTACACATTCGGAAGGCACTGAAACCTGGAACTGCCAGGGTAAACTCTGCCTCTTTTAACCAAGTTTCAGTAACTCCTCAGATGTCTATATTTCCAGGTGTGAGGAGGACTTTGAGGAAGTGTGTTGTTTATTTAGGTTCCTTGCATTGAGCAGTAATACCTTGCAGTTTATTTGACTTGCTTTTGCAATGTCTGTAGGTTTGTTAGTTTGCCATTGTCGAAAAAAGGCATTATGGGTGTGAATAAAGTTTTTTTTAACACGTTTGCTGAATTATCACTTAAGGAATATGCAAACACACATTTATATAAATAAAAACAAGCAGTTACAAACATTATACATACATTCTTTCATACAATTATCATAAATCTGCCATTACATGAATTGCTCAATTCCTGCCTTCCCTTAAACATCACTCTCCCTCCAAAACATTATTCTGCATTTATTGTTCCCACAATTTCCATTTTTTTCTATGTAATTGCTCTTATCCTTTTGTAAAGATCCTACTTCCAGTTCTTTATCTCTTTTACAATATTCACTACTTCAAGAACAGATGGTTTAGACTAGAAATTGCTTTTTTGGCAGCCACCAGATTTAAACTTAACAAGGCTTACTGTGTCTAGGTAATTCAGATCCTGCATCCCAGCTCAAAAAAATCATTCCTTAGTTATACCCATTTGCTCACTCAATATTTCTGACAGAGTACCCTGTAGGGAATTTCTAAAATTTGCCAACTCATTCTTCTTTCGGCTTTTCCCAGTTAGGGGTCGCCACAGCGGATCATCTGTCCGCTCATGATTGGCAGTGGAGTTTTACAGTGTTGAGTTGCCAGCCCAGTGCCCAACCTTCCACAGAAGGCACACACACGCACACACTCACACCTAGGGCCATTTTAGTGTCCAATCCACCTACTGCATGTCTTTGGGATGTGGGAGGAAACCGGAGCACCCAGAGGAAACCCACGCAACCACAGGGAGGACATGCAGACTCCGCACAGAAGGCACCCCAGCTGAGAATCGAACCGGAGAACCTCTTTCAGTGAGGCGGCAACGCTAACCGCTGCACCACCATGGCCGCCCAAAATCTGCCAACTCATTACATTCCCAAAACTATATGCTCCCAATTACTTCTTTCTTCTCCATCCCTCCTCCAACATCTGCCATATACCCAAAGAAAATTTTTTTTGAGTTTGCTGGCAGTATAAAAATACATATACAAACACTTCCAAATTCCAGAGTAGACATAATATAAAAGCATTGGTTAAGAATCAATACAAGGTATATGACAATGATTTAATATTTAGAAATATTTTAAACAGTTTGTAGAGAAATTAAAAGGAAGTTAGTCTGATACAAATAGGAACTGCAATATGAAGTGCGAGAAAAACAGGCTTATGCTATATTTAGAGGGAAAGTCAGAGAAGAGAATTAGATAGCAGTAAGGAAGGATATGAAGACGGGAGATTAAGGAAGTATAAAGAATGAAAAGGTACTTATTCACATTTAGGGATATAGTTTATCCTGGTTTTGAGCAAGAACAAAGCCAGATTTTAGCTAGGAAGTCTGAGTGGTTTTGAAAGATGGGAGGGAGGGTATAGGCCTGATGGATACAGGTAAGGAGTTCCAGGCCTTTGCACAATTGTACGAGATTTGCTAGGTTTGTAGACGGGCAGGAATTTTTGGTCACTGGATTGCAATGACCAATTAGGCACACAGTTGTGTAGAATGTTTTTTAGTGCTGGATAGGCAGATGGAGGTTGGATAATTTTATAGGTGGTAAAAAGCTGTGCATATGTTAGTTAGGCTTTTTAGTGCTATATGTACAGTGGTGGGTTCTGAAAGGGCTATGTGAAAATTTAGCAGCTTTGTTACAGCATTGTTCAAGTTTTAATTTTTGTGAAGCTTGGAGGTTAGAAAGGATGGGAGTGTCATAAAGAAGAGCGGGGAGGAGGTAAATAGTGGCAAGTGTAGTTTTAGTTGTGTCTGTGAGAAAGGAGAACGTTTTTGGACCTGAAATAATGACGGTATCTATATAAGTTAGAAGGGCACTGATAGTACTATGGGAAGGACAGAAGCCATATTGTGTAGGGGATAGGGTTCTTCCTGCAGAAGATAGTCTAGCAATTATTTTTGAATACATTTTTCAAGTATTTTGGCAAAAGGAGACAAGATTATTCTAGTTCAGAAGTTATTAATGTCTGTTGAATTTTGTCCTTTGTGCAGAGGGATAATGTGTGACTTTTTCCAGAGAGAGGGAACATTGGATTCCTGGACTGACCTATTTATCAGTACTGAGACAGGACAGGCATTGCTACTGACTGCAATTTTTAGTTACACAGAAGGTCATCACCTGAAGAAGAGCAGCGTTTAAGTTTGTTTAGGAGTAGTTTTATATAGGATGTAGGCACAGGATTAAAGGAGAAATTGGATGGGTGACATGGCCATTTGGCAGAATTGGGATTAGATGTTGAGGAATCCTTGGTTAGAGATGCTATACTATCGATAAAATAAGAGTAGAACTGTATTGTATTTCTGAGTGGTGAGTTATTGAGAGAGGTTTGGGTTGAATTTTTGGCCAGGATGTAAGATTTCTTTAATGGATGTCCAACAATGTTTAGGGTTGTATTTAGTATTATTCTGAAAGTTATTATATTATACCTGTTTTCTTCATTTATTTGCTTCTTAGCACAATTGCAAAGAATTCTGAAGTTTCAGACATTGCGGTGTTTTATATTTTTGCCATTCTTTCTGTGCTTTTTCTCTATCTTGCATTAGCATTCTACTCTTTGTGGACAGCCAAACTGCATTATTTGTTTTCAGTCTGTTCTTTCTAGTAGGTGCAAGGCTATTTATGGTATTTAGAAAAGTTATACTGAATTAAATTACAGCATCATCTAAGGGAAGGATTTTTAGTAAGTTCCAGTTAATAGATGATAGTGTAGTAATGAACATTTCTGCGTTAAACGTGGATAGGTTACATGTTGTTTTATAAACATGCTGTTTAACTGGATGTGTGAGATGTGTAATGTGGAGGATGATCACTTGACAGAGTCTGACATTGTACGTGTGATAGAGTATTTGCTAGCGTGTGATACTAGGATCCGGCGTAATGAAGAATTTGATGTCTTACTAAAGAGTGTGAGGCTATTAATTAGTTGAGTGAAACCATATAAGTTCAGGCTAGATGTAGGGGAATTAAGAGTTTATGTCCAACCAATCGACATCATATGCCATACGAATTATCCCTTTTTTAACAGCAGCTTCTGTTCTAGATTCCTCAATCTCTTTCTCTTTGCCTGTACTCTATCAATGCCTCATAGGGAAGGCAGTCTCTAGGTTGCAGTTGAAATGTCTTCTTAGCCTCTTCCCATTCTATTGTCTTTCCCTCACTAGTTGTTATACTTTAGACCTTAATACCTTTCCTCTTGTGCCAGTTTCTCCAGTAAATTCCAGCTCCGATGTGGATAAAGTTTTGGCTGGTAATTGAAATGCTAGAGAAGTTCACTGCATACCATAGGATCATAGGAAGTTAATAGGCTATTGGCCCTGAGGGCCTTACAAGCCTAGCCAAGAATTTAGCCCATGTTTAGACAAGTCAGCACCCGATGCCCCTGTCCACCAGGGAAATGGGTGGAATCCCAGGGGTATATTTTCTGTTCCCCATCCAGTTATCCAGGTTGTGCTTAAAAAGGGTTAATGAGGTACTTTGCTTTATGTGGAGAGGGAGTCTATTCTATAAAAAGGGGAGTCTCTGGGACACAAAGCAAAGCTGATCCCCTTAGAATGACACCAGAAACACACACAATTGTTAAAATCAGTCATCTTTTCCTCATACTGTGGCATCATCATCATCATCATCGATGGCAAAATTGGCCATGGGGCAGGGTGCTGCAGTCCTGAGTGTGTTCTCCTTTGGATGAGATGCCTAATAACTATGAACCTGTTGTTGGTTTGCCATCCAGTCCCTGTTGCAGTATTACTGCTAACCAATTTTTTGTAACACAGGAAATGTATTCTTCAAGGGTAGCAGGCATTGAATTTGTAGATGAAACACTGAAATATAAAGCTGTTTGCTAGCAGCAACCTCTTACAGATCTCTTTTGTGTGGAATTATTCAGATGACTTTTACCTCTGCAGAGACTGTACTCATTAATATTGGTGGATTGTAATGACAGGAGTTTCAGTGGCCTTCTATGGTTGAAATGTTCAGAACAGGGTAATTATATAAGAAATATAATTTAATACAATCAGTAAGTTGAATCAAAGAGCACAAGCAAGCATGCATGCATGGCCCTAAAAATGTGTGCAAGAGGCCTATGGTTTGAAAACAGCCCAAAGGTAAACATTTTCTGCCACTGGCCAGATGCATTTTCTTTGAATGCAGATCTCAATGCCGTTTCAATAAATGTGAGTTTCAAGGCCAGAGAAGTTTACTATTAAAGTTAAGTCTGTTTTCACTCTGAGACTGTATTGTTTTGTTTAGCAAATGTCTACCAGTGTTTGTGCTATAAAATTTCAAATAAAAGATTTAAATGAAATCAAAATATCTGTAATCATTGTAGAAGTAAAGAATAACACAGTATGCACGCTGAGAGGTTTGAACAGTGTTTATGGTAACTGGGGAGAAGTAGCCAAGTAATGGGACACTGGAATGGCTGTGGGAGGATGCTGTGTGTGAGTGTGGCGGGACCGTAACCATTACCTTGTTTGGGGCTCCAGCTATTATGTATTCTAGGTACCTATTTGACCATGATCGGGCTGTGGGTACCATAGAAAATGTAAGTTATTTTCCAGAAATATTATGAATATATGTTATTTGCTAATAAATATATTAACAATTTGTACCTGAAGGTGTTTATATGGTATTTTATGGTATGAACTGAAAGCATACACAGTGCTGGAAAAATGATGCACTGATAGATGGTGTCCAACTATATCTGTTTTTGCAGTTATCTATATTTACATTTATTTGCCCATTAAATATGCAGTACTGTAGCAATAAATGAGTATATTGGACAGCCTAGGCAGGATGTGTGTGAAAGCAGTTGACCACTTGCACAGCGACACAGCATGTCTAGTGGCTGCATACTGTATACTGGTCAGGAGAAAGAAACAGGAGTCCACTTTTTTCACTTTTCATAGAGATAAACATCAGACATATACAGGATGCTTGCGTTGAGGGTAGATGTAAGGAGGAATGTTGATTGTAAATACACCCGATCAAAATGAAATATGTTAGGTGAAGGAAGTTCTAGAATTCTGGGTTGTTCATAAGCAAGCATCACCCCTTAGGGGTATGTGTGAAACAAAGTACATGGACTTAGATTTTAGTCTGCCTAGTGAGGAAACTGCTACATTTTAAGCATTTTAAGTGTTTAGTTGTTTAGTGAGGTAATGCTGCATGAGGCATTATATTCAATGATCGCCCTAATAAGGGAGGGATAAAGTAGTACTACAACATCATTAGATCATGGTGGGATAATACAAAGGATATTTTGTTTAGGGCTAAAGGATTTTCTAACCACCAAAGAGGCAAGGGGGTCAATGAAGAGTCTGTTATCAATACAGGCAGCCAAGTCTCTGATGACTGACCCGGATTTAAGCAGATTGTTACATGCTGGTTTTCTCCATTGCCAACAGGGTCTGTTGAATATTTATTTTAACAAAGCGTCCTGTGTATTTAAAGCACATGTTACTAAACATTTTTAATACTTATAATCGAAACAGGGAATGCTGTTATTCATGTAGTGGCAGGATTACTGGTTATTTGACTTGTATATCTGAATACCTTGAGAAGATGAAAAGAAAGATGCCGAAGGTTTTTAGGTTTAACACAGAGACAAATCCAAGATGAAACTAAAACAGCTTTGTTGATAAAAGCACAGGAAGTATTTAGTCAGAATATGTTTATATGGAAATATATGTTATATCATCTAGAAGACTACTACAATTACTAACCTGAGTATTTGGTTTAAGGGATCTACTTTTTTAATTTCTGTGTTACTTTTATTTAACTGAACTTCACTGTTTCCACATATATCATTATCTACTTACAAAAAAATTACTTGAATTTACTATGGTACTCGCTGTGGCTAATATCACCTTCAGTGGAACTGTTTTATAGGTTATAACAATGCACATGCGAGCTATGACATGGAAGAAGAATGTGATTTAGCAGGGGCAACCAATCTCTATTGTAAATGTGCTGTATGCTGCACAGGAGATACCTGTTTCTGCTATTACATCATCAAAATCATATATGTACAGTGGATATAAAAAGTTTACACACCCCTGTTAAAATGCCACATTTTTGTGATATAAAAAATGAGACCACAATAAATTATTTCAAAACTTTTTCCACCTTTAATGTGACCTATAACCTGTACAATGCAATTGAAAAACAAACACATCTGTTAGGAGAAAAAAATATAAAAAATAAAAAACGTACAATATGCTGGTTGCATGTTTAGTGAGGTAAAACGTCAGTAGGAGATTCCCTTATCCAGTATAGCTCCCTAACGTAAATGTGCAATAGTTACTGACCTTAGGGTTAGGGTGCGGGTTAAGGTAAGTGCATATATAGTAATACACTCATATTTATTTTGTTTGGGAAGGCAGTACTTAGCGGGTGGTGGAGTTGGCCAACTATGGCAATTCGATATTTTGAATTTCGCCCTTAAGAACGTTCAGTGTTCTTGCGGTTCACTGTGTATGTGTCGGGCTTTCAGGATTCTTGCAAGTGAGGTTTCACCATTCTAATATAGACCCAATTTATCAGTAGCACCATTTATGGGGAAAAACGCAAGAACAAATGCAGTAGTTCACAGTTATTCCACAACTGTGAATGAAACTGCAAGAGTAAGGCCCACCAAGGTTTTACATACAACCATCTAGCTTTTACAAGTAATTCTATTTGTGGAGAAAGAAGTGCAGTATGATGTAGAAATCAGTCTTCTCAAAACTGCAAATTAAGCAAAAAGACTAAGGCTGGGAAATAAGTAGAAAATGCAAACAAATAACTTTTTGGGCTAAATCATGTTAAAAATGTAGTTCATTAATGCTGACCGCCAAGGTGGCTTATTTTTCATTACCCAGTATAAATGTATGCTTTTTGCTAGATGGGAGTATAATTCATTAGCACAAATGAAAGCTAATGCTACAGGGTGACTGGAAATCTTGTAGTTGAATTTTTGAAAGATCATAATATGGTAGAATCTGCCTAAAGAGGCACTCTGGGGAAGTACCTGATTTGGCAAATATGCAGAATCCATGGAGTACAGGGTTCAGGTCTTCCTTAGTGAAACAAGATGAGTTGTCAATTTTCTCGTTCCAAGCTGACACATTCTGATCCCCATAGCATGGCACCAGCTACTTAGATAATTGTTAAAGTCAATTAAGTTCGCTTTGTCTCTTGGTATCATTCTAGTATGGAGCACTACCTGTATTTGACACATGCATAGCAAGCTTCAGTATACGTCTCTGCACATCCTTCTGGGTAGAGCAGCTCAGGTTATTCAAACCTGCATGAGACAGCACCAGGTCATAGTCATATCTGTCCTGTTGGAGGGACTTTATAGGTTCATACAATATAACTAGGCTAACGGCTTCAGAGTCTTTACAAGCCTAGTCAGTTTTATCCAGATTTTACCCAATTTTCTATCCCTGGGGGAAAGATAACTAGGGTCAGCAAGTGGGATTTTGACAATTTTTACAGACTGCCTTTGTCCATAAGAGACATGGGCACCACCGAAAAAATGAAATCAAATGCAAGTCAGAAATGCTTCTTAAAGTGGGCAATATATATTAAGATTCACAGATTAATACCAGGTGGCTAACAGCCCTTATGGGCTATTTTCAGCCTAGCCAATTATCCTGTTTCAGAACTGAACCTTGTACATTGTGTCTATAAGGTAAATTTTAGACATTATACCAACCCCAGGGTAGTCCAGCCAAACATCTTTTTTTATTTTAATAGGTAAGTACTAGGCTAGTTGCCTTTGTGAACAATTACAAATCTAGCCAATTTCTGTCAAAGGTGAGAAACGTTGTACGTTGTGTCTGTGAGGTAAACACCTTAACCCTTATTCTAACCCTTAGCCCTTGGTGAGACTCAAACTCTGAACTTTGTGTCTGTGATAAACACCTTAACCATTATGCCAAACTCCAACTTTAGGACAAGAATGATACCTCAGTATAAAGAAAAAATTATCATTTTCAACAATTGGCTAAGCTTCTGGTGTCATTCAAAGGGGATCCAGTGTCTGTCAGCCTGGGATGACATGCTTGACAAGCCGCGCTGCTTCGCAAGAGATGGCTTGCACCTGTCACCCCTAGGCTTTCAAATACTGGACAAGGCTCTTGCTGCCCCCATAGTGCCTTTTTTAGGCAAGGCTCAAAAGTCAAACCCACCTCCATAAACAGCACAAATAAAAAAAATGAGGGTTATGCTACTCAACGCCAGGAGTTTAAATCTCAAAATGCATGCGCTCGAAGCACTCCTCAGTATGGAGAACGTCGACATCTGTGCAGTAACTGAAACCTGGTTCAAGGCTCCAGACAGCACTCCAGCACTACCGGGCTACAACTCATACCAAACATTTCAGCCAGAGAACACGGACCGAAACACAAAAGTAGGGGGTGTATCCATATTCATTAAGGATATCTACACCTCCAGGTTAGTGGCGCAGCATGATACCTCTGAGATCATCCATGTGCAACTAACATCGGGCAAATCTGCAATGCAAATTGTGGCCTGCTACAGATCACCTTCCATGACCCAGGACCACCACTCTGCCTTTCTGGAGACACTGGAAAACATGAAGGTCCTACCGAACACCCTGATATTGGGCAATTTCAATTACCCAACTGGGAAAACTACATGAGTACAAACTCCCAGACTCAGCGCTTCCTGGAATTTATCAACTCAAACACCCTGGATCAGCTGGTAAACTCCCCTACCAGATGTGAAAACATATTGGATCTGGTCATCACCAACATGGGCGACAGGTGCTCTGCACCGGAGGTCAACCTGTCACTGGTTAGATCAGACCATAAACTAATCACTCTGGATGTCCACACCCCACCACCACCCTCAACCAAGGAAACCACAGTGAAAAACTTTTCTAAAGCAAACTTCACCTTACTTAAGACAGAGGTGGTAAGTTTCACAGCCCCCACACTAAAGGATAATGCTGCCCAAGATGCAGAATCCTTTACACCTATAAGCACCTACAAGGATGCATGGATCGTGCCATCCCTAGCAAAACCAAGACTCACTCCCCCTAAGAAAAGGAAACCAGTCTGGTGGACCCCTGCCACAAACAGGTTATATAATAAAAGGAGGAAACTAGTTCAGAAAAAAAGCAAATCCCAAATAGGAGACATCTTTGATCAGTATCAGTAAGAAACTAAGGTCCCTTATAAAATCATCCAAGGCTAACTTTGAAAGAAAAATAGCCAAGGATTCGAAAGATAACCACAAAGCCTTCTTTAGCTATGTCAAGAATCTAAGTGTCAACTCACATATATGCCCTGAGCTAGTGCAAAATAGCACAAAAAATACTGAACCTACTGATATTGCCAACATCCTGGCAGATAGATTCAGTGCAAATTTCACCCCCCTCTCACCTCCAAAAGGGCCCACAACAATACTGGTAAAGTGTAGTGTCCTGGAAATCACAGACACACAGGTGAAAACAGCCCTTTTAAAAGCCAAAAACACAGCGTCAATGGGGCCAGATGGTGTCCCAGGATATGTCTTGCATGAACTACAGAACAAACTAACCCCCCACCTAAACGTGTCGTTCAACCTCAGCCTCTGCACAGGCTACGTGCCCATAGAATGGTGCACAGCAATGGTTATTCCGCTCCACAAAAGAAGGGGCCACAACTGACCCTGGTAACTATTGCCCCATAAGCCTGACTAGCCTGGTCTGCAAGGCTATGAAGCACATCATCATGGAACTCATTGACAAAGACATTGGGAACCTCCAAACACTTGAACCAACCCAGTTTGGCTTTATTAAGGGCAGATCATGCCTACTAAATCTGGTTGACTTCTTTGAGACAGTCACCAAGGCCATAGAAGAGGGAAAGGTGGTTCACACAGCCTACCTTGACCTCACCAAGGCGTTCAACACCATTCCTCACTCAGGTATTATAGAAAAACTCATCAGCCTGAACATAAACCCCTATGTCACAAGATGGGTTGCCATCTGGCTTACAGACAGAACTCACGCGGTAAGAATAGCAGGCTCCAGGTCCGACTCTAAACCAGTCATAAGTGGTATCCCGCAAGGCTCGGTCCTGGGACCCCTACTGTTTGGCATATACTTCTCAGAAGTACAGGCAAACACAGGAGGACTATGGCTAACCAAGTTCACCGATGACTGCAAACAGGGAGCCATAACAGACTCTCCAGCTGACATGGACATCCTCCAAAAAGGCCTTACTGAGACAGACACCTGGTGTCAAAGTCATGGCCTCAAGCTAAATGCCAGAAAATGCATAGTCATCCCATTTGGGAAAAACAAAACGCCCACGAATTACCACATAGGTGGCAGCCCCCTTAATACATAAGAGGTAATAAGAGATCTGGGGACCCAGGTAGATAGTAATTGCTCCTTTGACAATCATATTACCAAAGTAGTTAGGAAATCCTTCTATGTGGCCCATCTAATTACTAACGGGTTCGCATCTAGAAATAAAGAGGTTATAGTGCCCCTCTACTCGTCACTCATCAGACTCATCATAAAGTACAATGCCCCATTTGGGATGTACCTCACAAGAAACTTCCAACAGCTGGAAAGACCAAAAAAGTACCTCACCAAGAGGATTACTGGCCTCAAACATATGTCCTATGCAGACCGACTGAAAAAACTCCGGCTGTACTCAGTGGCATATCGCTTACTCAGAGGTGATCTCTGCCTGACTTACAAAGCCATGTCCAACTCAGAATTGATGAACATGCTCCACCTAAAGAAATCCAAGTAATTGCGAGCCACGCACTCTAGTGAGCTAAACCTCACCACAACAATAAATAGAACATGCTGGAGGGATAGATTCCTGTCACAGAGACTCCCCATGCTTTGGAACAAAATTCCTATCTACATTAGGCAGAGCTCCTCACTAACACTCTTCAAGAAAAACCTTGACGAGTGGATGGGTAACAGAAAATACACCCCCTGGGGTAACTTCATTGGCTCTGCTTGACAGAGGATCAGTTAATTAATCAATGGGGCGGCAAAAGCCGACACACTCTGGATAGTAGCTTATAAATGCCCTTGGGCCGATAGCCTAGTACTTACCTATGAACCTATGACCCTCATGATGTCATGGATCATGTCACCAAAAAGGCAGCTAATTGTAACTCTGCTTTCGCCTGGTCTAGTGGGTGCACCGTCAGTGAAGCTGACGCTGGACTCACCAATTATTAGAATAGTTCTACTTGGATGTGTTGACTTAGTGGCAGTGGATGATTTTCAGTCTACAGCATTTTAACTCACTGAGTTATATGAGTATGGTTCTGTTAATGGATTGCTATCCGGATTCTTTTGTCTTGATTTATGAAGGGGGAATTTTTTTATAATCTCAGCATGTCTTGGTTCAGTATGATCTTTTGGAACTATGTGTGAGTTTTCGTATTTTTTTCTGACCACCTGTTTACGTGAGAGCATGACCTCCAGGTTTTATAAATAACTGCACCTCTCACAATCATGCCTTGCTGGTCCTGATATAGTTGGTTGTCGGTAAGCATTAGGCAGCTTCTACACTGTCTCCGGATACCAGGCGCAATGATGCTGATAACAGAAGGAGCAGCAGAAGACTGCGCTACCAAACTGATCAGTTGGCTTGCATTACCAATGCAGGAATGGGATACTGAACAATTTAGTCTGCCCGCTTGGGATGACAAGATTAACAGGCCTCAATGCTTTGCCAGAGATGTCTGTATCTGTCACCCCTGGCTTTCTGGGTACTGCCTAAGGTTCTTGCCACCACTATAGTGCCTTTTTTAGGTGGCGTTCCAAAGACCAAATTACCACCATAACAGCTATAAATAAATGCAGTCTGAGGGTCATGCTGCTCAGTGCTAGAAATCTAAATCTCAAGATGCACTCACTCAAAGTACTCCTCAAAATGGAGAACATTAACATTTGTGCTGTAACGGAGACCTGGTTTAAAGCAGCAGAAAGCACCCCTGCATTACCACAATAGAACTCATTCCACACGTTCCAGACCCAGAACATGGATCGAAGCTCCAAAGGCGGTGGTGTCTCCATATTCATAAAGGATATGCACATCTCCAGACTAGTAGTCCCGCATAATGCATCTGAGATACTCCAGGTACAACTAACATTGGGTATGACGGCGATTCAGGTCATAGCCTGCTATAGGTCCCCAACCATGTCCCAAACCTCTCACTCCACATTCCTAAGCACCCTGGAAACTATTAAGATCCAACCCAACACTCTCATATTAGGTGACTTCAGCTCCCCCCCCCCCCCCCCCATCAACTGGGAAAACTACTCATGCACCAATGCACTGGCCCAACGCTTCCAGGAATACATCAATTCCAATGCCCTGGACCATCTCATTCTTACCCCCACTACAGGAAGCAACATCCTTGACCTGGTTATTACTAACATGGGCAACCATTGCTCTACACCAATAGTCAATTCCTCCCTGGTTAGATCCAACCAAAAACTAATCACCATGGAAATCCACATCTCACCCACACCCCCCCGTAAAGGTATGCACCATGAAAAACTTTTCCAAAGCTGACTTTGGGCTCCTAAAAACAGAGGTGGCTAACTTCACGGCACCCATGGCAATGGAAAATAGATGCATGACTGCCGAATCATACACCAATGCACTGTATGAACATGTACATAAATGCCTGGAACTAGCCATACCCAACAGAACCAAGATGCTCTCCTCCAAAACAGGGAAGCCAATCTGGTGGTCCCCTGCCATTAATAAACTCTACAACAGAAGGAAAAAACTATTGCAGAAAAAGGTGAAGTCCCAAGATTGGAAAAATTCCCTTATTAGCCTCAACAAAAGGTTGAGATCCCTCATCAAAACCTCCAAAGCCAGCTATGAAGGCAGAATTGTGGCAGACATTAAAAACAACCACAGAGCCTTCTAGAGTTGCATCAAGAATCTCCATGGCAATACCCAGATTTGCTCTGAGTTACTGCACAATGATACCTCCTATACTGAGTACTGCCCGACCGATTCAGTGCCAACTTTACCCCCCCAAAGGACCAATCTCAATACCGGAAGAATGTCAGGCACCCAGCATTACTGCAGCACAGGTTAAAGCTGCATTGTCCAAGGCCAAGAATACAGCTTCTATGGGACTCGACAATATCCCTGGCTGTGTTCTACATGAATTACAAAGTGACCTGGCACCACATCTGTATGGCCTATTCACTCACAGCCTCACCTCAGGCTTTGTCCCTATTGAATGGCGCACTGCTACAGTCATCCCTCTCCATAAAGGAGGAGTGACTACAGACCCTGGAAATTATCGCCCCTTTAGCCTGACGAGTCTGATATGTAAGGCTATGGAGTGCATCATCATGGACCTAATTAACAAGGATATAGGGGTTCTCCAAACTCTAGATCCCATGCAATTTGGTTTTGTGATCATGCCTGCTCGACCTGGTTGACTTCTTTGAGTCAGTCACCAGAGCTGTGGATAAGGTTAAGGCAGTTCATACAGCCTGCCTCGATCTGGCCAAGGCCTTTGATACCATTCCTCACTCAGGAATTATTGATAAATTCACCAAATTAGACATCAACCCCTATATCATTAGGTGGGTTGCAAACTGGCTCACAGATAGAACCCACAGTGTGAAAGTAGCAGACTCCAAGTCAGACTGCGACCAGTCATGAGTGGAGTCCCACAGGGGTCGTCTCCTGTTTGGAGTCTACTTCTCAGAAATCCAGGCCAACACAGAGGGACTCTGGATGACCAGATTCGCAGATGACTGCAAGCTGGTAGCCATTAACTCCCCAAGTGAAGCAGACATCCTACAGAAAGGTCTCACTGAGATCAATGACTGGTGTCGAAACCATGGCCTTAAGCTTAATGCCAAAAAATGCGTTGTCATCCCCTTTGGGAAAAACTCAGTTCCCACTAATTACCACATCGATGGGAGCCCATTGAACACTGAAGGCGTTATAAGAGATCTGGGGACACAGGTTAACAGCAACCTCTCCTCAACCACCACATTGCCACTGTGGTTGGAAAGTCCTTCTATATGGCACATCTCATTACCAAAGGTTTTGCATCCAAGAAGAAAGAGGTCATCATTTCTCTCTACTCTTCCCTCATTAGACCAATCATAGAGTATAATGCCACATTTGGCATGTACCTCACTAGACACCTGCAACAGCTGGAGAGGGCAAAAAAGTACCTCACGAAGAGGATCCTAGGCCTTAAACACATGCCCTACATGGATAGACTAAAAAAAACTCCAGCTATTCTCTGTCTCATATCGTTTACTAAGAGGCGATCTCTGCTTGACTTACAAAGCCATGTCTGACCAGCTCTGTTAGAAATGCTACATCTAAAGAAATCCCAGTCCCTCTGCACCACACGCTCCAGAGACCTCAATCTCATTACCACAATCAACAGAACATGCTGGCGGGACAGATTCATAACCCAGAGACTGCCCATGTTCTGGAACAGACGTCCCATACAAATCAAGCAGAGCACCTCACTGGCCCTCTTCAGGAGAAATCTTGATGAGTGGATGGGAAATAGAAAGTTCACCCTGGGGATCACTCCAGTGGCTTGGCCCTCTTCAAGAGAAATCTTGACGAGTGGATGGGAAATAGAAAGTTCACCCTGGGGATCACTCCAATGGCTTTACTTGATCAAGGCATTGGGAACTAATGTCGGGTGGCACAATGCCAAGGCACTTCTATGGGCTAGGCTCCAGGGCCATTAGCCTAGTACATACCTATGAACCTATGATATGTGGACTAGATAAACACTGCTGTAGCTAAGATGTATTAGGTGAGGCAAAGATATGCTAACACTGATGCAACAATTACCTACAGAGGAGAAATTATCTAACAGATTCTAATCTAAGAGTAGTGCAATGCTAGACTTTTATATAACATTCATATTCAGCATAACAATAGTATGAGGGCTGAAAAGCTGGTACAATGTGTAGAACACAGTTGCAGAAGCCCGTGAATTCTGTATAATAACAAGAATATTAGGTCATTTTAGGTAGTAAAAATACATGCAGAATACTGAACAATAGCAGACTCAATTCTATCACTGGAAGCAGGCTTGGGTGCCACATCCAACTCACTTCAAGCCTTAATTTCCACCGATACACAGAAATGCCAAAGAATACATGCTCCAAGGAGCCAAAGAGTCAACATGCCCAGGTGTCACACAATGACCGCTTCTAGTATGCCACAAAATACACACTTCAGACTGCCAATAGGCTTGGATGCCACACAATAACTGCTTCTAGGATTTATCAGACTTGGCTGCTATCTGCTTGGATGCTGCCAGATACAGTTAATGTCAATAACTAGCCAATATACAGATGGAAATGTAGGTGGCAATAGCTGATGATGATGGTTATGAAAGGGTTTGGAAGCAGCAAAGAGCTATTATAACAACAATAACATTTTTAATAAGTAATATTTGGACAACAAAAGGTTTTATAAATAACACTAGCATGCTCGGCAGTGCAAGCAAGATGGGAGCAACAAGAAATGCCTATAAACAATCAATAGTAACAGCTTGCAGCTGACAGCCACGAACAGCTACAAATAGCAAATTTAACAACCCTGCAAACTATGCATGTAACCATGATAAATGTAGAGAACACTAGATAACAGTTATAAACATTTTAAGAAAAAAACAACTGCATCTATACAGTCACAGTGCAATGTGTCCTGCTGTTGTGCAAGACAAAGGGAAGAAACCTAAAAAAAAAAAAAACAATTCAGCGCCAGTAATACCACTCTGGGATCTTACTGTTACTACTTTTTTAAAATTTTCCCGTTTGGAAACTTCTTCACATGCCGCAGTATGATCTCTTGTTTTGATGGTACATACTCAAACTGTTCCTTTCAAATGTTAGCAGGAAAAAAAACAGTTCTGAGAAAGAGTTGCTGAAAGTGGGTTCTTGTCCTTGTCGTAAAGTACAATAACACTAGTGCTAATTATAAAGGGAGTAGATACACACAGGGCACATACCCCATCATAGGGCTAGGCAAAGCCCTACTCAGTAAAACACAGGAAAAATACAAGGCAAGCAACTACAGGAGACCATAAGATGTCTGGTCATATACACCTATAAGTAGGCACACCTAAAAGTATTTGCCTCCTCTTATAAGTACATAAAAGCACTCAGCTCACAAAATGAGCAGGGTTGTACTTGACAACTATGGTGTAAAATTTGCGTCTCCCCATCCCAGCATCAAGACTAGTCTTAAAGATAGCTAAATTCATCATTTGTTTGACATGTAGTGGTAACGTATACCATAAGCTGGAAATACCTTGAGTTAGGAAGTCACCCCTCCAGCAAGTCTTGCTTATTTGCTGGTGCGATTTACATCCCCATAGTGTATGAGTTTGCAGAGCCACTGGTTTTGCAAAGAAACTGGAAGGCAAATACGACTAGGTCTATGATGGCTTACAAAGCAAAATAAGGGCCATGTCAGAGTAGTCAATACACTACTGAGTATAAGGAGCATTGTGCTAACCTACTGGGATAGTTGAAGGACTTACAGACCAATTTACTTGGTTAAAAATCTTACTTTAAATATTTGACCAACTACATTTTCTTTTTATCAGTCATGAATTTGACTTATTGCCTTATATCTATATTACTGGGATGTAAACAGAATGAACATACCCTATGAGTCCGAAGTGGCTAACACATTGTGAAATCCTAATCGCAGCAGAAGTGCACAGTATATTAGACTACAGCGATTCAGATACTGTACAGCTACAGCATTACAAAGGCACTGGCCTGTAGTGCAAACAGCAGTCTTGTGGGTGAAGCTGCATTCAAATGTGGCACTCCAGGTGCACGAGTAATTCAAATCAGATATGTCACCACCCTGTTGTGTAAAGTACAGTCACAAGGGTGAAGCTGAACTCCAATGTGGCCTAAGTGATTCAAAGAATAGCTCTACTAGCTGTTTGGGGAGTGAAGCAAAAATGTGTATTCTGGGTTTTGGAAACATATGCCTGTTCATTTCAATAAAAATTATTGGGGTGGTAGCACCTTGAGATGTAAGTATTGCGAAGTCCATCTGCATGTGTGTCTGTGTGTGCTTGGACACGTGTGCACGTGAGTGCATGTAGGGGTATGCCTGCTGTAATCTGGATGTGTGTGTGTGAAATTAATTGCTGCAGTCTTGATATGTGTATGTGTGTGTGTGTGTGTGTGTGTGTGTGTGTGTGTGTGTGTGTGTGTGTGTGTGTGTGTGTGTGTAGAATTGATTACTGCAGTCATGGTGTGTGTGTGTGTGTGTGTGTGTGTGTGTGTGTGTGTGTGTGTGTGTGTGTGTGTGTGTGTGTGTCTATAGAATTGATTACTGCAGCCTTGGGGGGTGTGTGTGTGTGTGTGTGTGTGTGTGTGTGTGTGTGTGTGTGTGTGTAACTGATTACTGCAGTCCTGGTGTGTGTGTACATTTGTGTGTGTGTGTGTGTGTGTACATCTGAAGGTGCCTGTCAAATGCAGTGCTTGGGCTGGCATGGTGAAAATACTGCAGTTACGTTTACTGTACTAGTGTTCAATCCATAGACATTAACAATGAGCCACTAATGAGAGGTTGCTCATTACGACCTTATCATGTCTCTGATCTCAGAATATCTCTGTTGCACTACTGAGCATTGTGGCATTGGCCATTTAGCACTGGTGGTGATATTTTTGTAACTCCTGTCCATAAGTTGTCCTTGTTAGTGCATTTCCAACTGCATTTGCTGTAGTCATGTGTTTTGCTTAACCTAGTCTTGGTAGGCAGCACTTTTCTTACGACTTTGTGTGTTCCACTTGTTTTTATCATTTCAATGTTACCCCGTGTCATAAGCAGGGCATCACACTGGTTCTGCAAGAGACAAGATTATGCTATTGCCCTTTAATGCTAAAATTCCCCACCCCATTTTTAAGTTATGAAACATTGCAGTTTTATGATTCTCTGAACATAATTTAGATAAGCCTTAAGGAAAATGTGGTAAGGCACACTACAGCAATGCACTGTTTCATCTGGAGCAGTTTCAGACACTGTCACAGGAGTTACACTGTAAACATTGGAGGAGTCATTATATAATAATTCAATCAATACAATGGGAGTACCTTCGTTGAAAGTTGTGCGTCAGGGCTGGTAACTCGGCATGTAAAAATCAACTACCAATCATTAGTGGACCGGAGTTCCGCTGTGGCGACCCCTAACCGGGAAAAGCCGAAAGATAAAAGAACAACACAGTAATGCAAGGTACTTATCTGGTTAACTACAAGTCATATAATAAGGGACAAAAGGGATAGATTCATCACCCAAAGACTCCCTATGCTGTGGAATAAAATCCCGGTATATGTGAGGCAGAGCACCTCGCTGGCCTTGTTCAAGAGAAATCTTGACCAATGGATGGGAGATCGCAGATATACCCCAGGGATTACCTCAGTGTCACTGCTCAACAGAGGCACAGCAAAATAATGGGTATAGTTCCCCATACTAAAGGGGTGGCGTAAGCCACAAAACTATGGGCTAGGCTTGTAAATGCCCTCGGGCAGATAGCCTAGTATGAACCTATGAACCTATGAACCTATGAACCAAAATAGGTTCCACAGCAGAGGATGTGGCTCATCTGATTGAATCACTTTTTAGTGAAATACAGCTGGATAAGCCCAGTAAACAAAAACACAGTCCATCCATATGATTCTTACATGGGAGACAAGGCTTTCCACACCTCCTACGCTGTGGTGGGGGTCCCCTGCACTCTCTAACTCATTATAACTAACTTCAGCATCACAAACCACCATGGTAAGATATAGAAACTACTGGAAGCAGACAGTTCATGTGCTGAACTTATCCAGCTGCCATTTATGTATAAATCAACTCAAATGGACAACAAGATCTCGTAGCAGAAATGTCTCCCGTACCTTTTGCTTTATGATTTTCATACTGTTAGACTCTCAGACAGAGCACCATGCTCACTTATGTGCTTCGCAAGAACTTAGCTAACTGAATTAAGCACTCTCGAGTAAATACAAGAATTACACCTGGGCAGGTTAAATTTCATGAAGAAAATGCTGTTTTATTGATCGACAATTACAAGTGTTATATATATATGTTGCATTCTGGTAATGCATCTAGAAATATTAAATCACATCTAAGGTTGTTTCCTGATTACAGGTTGATAATGGCATTTATCTGTGAATCAATGAAATGTTTTTGAGAGTTCTATTATTTGCTTTCTACTACATTTAACTTTACCATGGAGTACTTAAAATAGATGTTTTAGTTACACAGCAAGCAATACATGTCTTAGCATGCTTTATTCTAACACAGTAGCAGAGAGTTCCAAACCGCCAAATATTTAAATTCCAGTTTTATTCAAATCATTCACCAATGCCAAGATTTTAAGTCCAGTTTTCCTGTGTGCATCTGTAACTCTGTCTCTGTGCTATACCACTAAACTGATACACATTTTTTAAATGATGTGAATCTGGCAGGATCATAGAAAAAGCCACACTTCATACTGCATTAACTGCTTACATACCAATATTTATGCTTTTATATTTCATGTCCAGGAGCTCAGGAGCTTTACTTTTCATCTAAACATCTAGCAGTGCATTACGCAGTGCATATGGAATGTGCTCATACCATGCTATAGTCTGCTAACACAAGTCTCACTCTCACAACTTCCACTTATATAGTTTGTAATTTTGTGTCACTGTTGAAAAGAGGTATTTATGTCTAGTAGTTTGTATCCATACGCCAACAAGTTTTAAAAATATTTACCTTAAAAAGTTTGCAGGCTTAGGAGATACTGCATTGTCAAGGTGCCATCATCACCATCATCAATCTCCCCCTTTTTCTCCCATTTTCTATATGTGGTTGGGGTGTTACGTCAGCTGTTGCCATCTCTTGATTCAATGCCACTCTCCTACCTTCTTTGACAGTCATACCTGACTGATGCAGATCTTCTTTCACACAATCCATTCATGTCTTTGCTGGATGTCGTTTCCTCTTGTCTTCTTGCAGCCTTATTTAGTGCTTATTATAATCAATTACAGTTTTCATTTAGTTATCTGTTTTAAATATCACTACTGTATCTCACCTTTTCTATACTTCTGCAAGGCTTGTTTCTGCCCTTACTAAACACTACATTGTAGCCAGTGTTGCATTAAATAGCAAACAAGGTCTAATGGAAAAAAGTACCATAAAACTATTGACATCTTTACTTAAGTCAGAAAGCTCACAGACATAGCTGGATGAGAACATAATACTCTTGGTAACTGAAAATAAGGTTCCACAATAGCCATTTCGGAAACTAAATCTAGTTTCTTAATAGCTGGAAATGTAGAACGTATCCTTTGCATTAAATACTGCACCTTTCACAAATGCAGCTTCTGCTCCACCTCTTCCAAAAAAGATTGCCCTCTTTCACACAGGTCCCATATTGCACTGATTGTTCTTCGTCTGGTCTGTGTATGGCAACACTTCCAAGAAACTGCTGAACCACTTTATTCGGCCTTGCTACATTTGGGCTTACTCAACCTCCCTTCTATCCCAGCAAATTCAAACCCACTCCCTTCTTCTTTAGGCTTATACTATCATAGCTCCACCCAATTCCATATTCATCAAATCACCATCCACCTCTAACAATCTTCTGTCCAATCATATTAGATTCTACTGTAACAACCCATCTCTAATCTTTCTTTTTTTTTTGTACCCACCCCACCTCCCCAACAAATTATTTATAAACCTTTGGACATTATACTCTTGCTTGTATTCCCTACCACATCCAGTATTCATTGCAAACAGCAAACCACATTTTCTACATTATACAAAACACTATTTTATCCTTCTATCTTTCACACTACTAAGCCTAGCATATCCCTCTTCAAACTACTATTTCCATTATTTCTTTAAGTCACATGACCCTTCTTCTTATATTCTCCAACCTTACATCATGCCACAGAAGTTTTACAACTTTGGCAAGTTCCACGAACATGTAACTCCTAATATTAACAGTATATACCCTAGTATCATCATATACCATAGTCTTTTCAACATCTCTCACTCCCACCTTTTAGACAGGCATATGCTACTAAAACTAATCCAATCTTTAGGATTACAAATAAAGTCCAAGTTAAGAAATAAGTGGTTATCCCCAACTAAATCCGCATACTAAAGATAGGGTCTATATTAAATTACCGAAGAGGCATTACAGCGACTGCCTCTTCGTTGACATGAAAAGACCAAACCGCGAATTATGTGAATGGCTGAATCACTGATTTTTTTCCTAGGGGAAAAAAATTACTGATCCAGCCAGAAACAACATATCACTAAAAATAACTAAAAGTGGGGGGCTAAGCATTTCACACCCTCCAATGTGGGGGGCTTCACCCCCACCCCCCTAACTAAATATACCAACTCCAAGATTGCACTACAGTGGGGAAGAGGCACATTTACGCTGATAGCCAAGAGAATTTTTTCCCTAGGGAAAAAATTACTCACTCGGCCATTTGCGTAATTCATGGTTTGCTCTTTTCATGTCGACGAAGAGGCATTCACTATAATGCCTCTTCGATAATATGATATAAGCCTCTACAGATATACTAACACTCCCTGGCGACATCCATCCAAACTCAGGCCCATCTCATTAGTTACCAACCAGCCATCTCACCATCTCTGCCAAACCATCCATCAACAACTTACTAATCAAATACTATTGGACTGGTAGCTCATAAACATTAGCCTTAGAAATGTCTGTAATAAGGTTGCAGAGTTACGTGCATTCATTGCACATCGTAACCCTGACATTCTTACAATCACAGAAACATGGCAGATAATGAAATCCTACCACTAACATCCTTAGAGCTGGTAGAAAAAAAAATAAAAAGGCTGGAGGAGTAGCTATCATTTACCATAACACTTTGATCTCTCTCCCTGAGTGCTGCCATACCAGTGGGAAATTTCTGACTACCCATCTGCAGGTCCAAGTCATGTTTAAACTGGGTTAGGGAAGAACTTTGCATCACATGGATGAGAAGTCTGTTCCAGAAAAGAGGTAGGCTCTGAAACACATATTTGTCTCCACAAGATATCCTATTTATGTTGCAGATGAGGTTTAGGTCCCTACATCATATAATTCTGATACTATTTGTTTTGCAGCTGTGCAACAGGAATATCAGAGCAGGATCAGAGGATGCTTTGTAGGCCCGGCATAGATTGACTCTCAGCACTCTATAGTACAGGGATATGACTTTAAAGCAGTTAACATAGGGCATGTTGTTTACACCCTGTACTCTTTTTTTGAGAAATCTCTGAATGTTACAGTTGTTGCATATGCCTGGTCAGGTACTTATCAAAGAATGTACTCAGTGATTGGTCTGATGAGGGGAAGTACAGCAGAACAATGACATCCTTGGACCTAGATGCCATACCCTTGCTTATAAGATATGCAACATAGAATGATTTCCTTACGACCACAGACACATGAAGGTCAAATGTCAGCTTGCTATCTACATGCTTTCCCAAATCCCTGACCACTGAGTCTACTCCATAGGGTGTATAATCAATGTGGTAAATTCCTGGAGGTAGCCGTCTTCCCAAAGGATACTATCATGCATTTTTTTGGCACTGAGTTTTAGACTGTGGCTGTGGACTAGTTTTTGATCTGTCAGGACTTCTTGGAGGGCATTTGTGTTCTTTGGTGAATTCTAAGGGTGTACCTAGTTTGCAATTGTCTGCAAACTTAGGCAGAGGCACTTGATGTTGGCCTTGACTTCAGAGGAGTAGATGACAAAAAAAAATGGCTCCAGTACTCAGCCTTGGGGATTCTACTAGTGACTGACATTTTTGTGGAGAGTCTCTCTTCTATCCTAACTTCTTAGGTTCTATCTTTGAGCCAGCTGACTATCCAGATGGTAACATAGGGTTTTATGCCTAATTTATGAGTATGTCTACAATGCACTAGTGGGGTATTGTGCTGAATGCTTTGACAAGGTCAGATAGACAGTATGCCTTATTTTGCCCTCATGCATTGCTTTGTTGACCTTCTTGAAGAAGTCCACCAGGTTGTGTAGCCATGACCTGCCCTTGATTTGAAACCAAACTCGATCATATCTATTGCTTGAAGGTTTTCTATGTTATTATCATTTCAATGAATATTCTTTCCGTGGCTTTGTATATAAGACTTCTCAAACTTTTGGGTTTGCAACTACCCAGGTCCATAGATAGCTTACCCTTGTACAGAGGCATGAGAGTTGCAGGCCTTCAGTCAGTTGTCAAGAAGTCTGTTTGTTGGCTATGGTTAAACAGTGATTCTAGTTGCCCTGATAGGTCTTGTTTCAGGCTGTTGTGGAGGCATCCTGGGATATTATCAGGGCCTATGATGCAGTGTTTTTGGCCTTGGAAATTGTATTGCATACCTGTTCACCAGTGATATTTGGAGGAGTTATGGTTGAGGGTATGTCCTGAAGGAAGTCTGGGGAAGAGGGGAAAGGAGTAAAATTGGAGCTAAATGTGTTATAGGTTCATAGGTAGGTACTAGGCTATCGGCCCAAGGGCCTTCGTAAGCCAAGCCAACAAGGTTCCCTGGCTTACGCCACCCAAGAAAGTTATTTTCCTGTGCCACTGTCAAGCAGAGCCAGTAGATTTGCTGCATCTTCCAGCTCAGTATAGGTGGATCTATTTACAGTTAGTTTACACATTGCTGTGTGCTTTGAGGCTGCGGATAATAGCTGAAGAATGCTTTGTTATTTTCCTTCACCAGAGAGGCCATTCTTCCCACAAATCTGGTTATGGCATGTATCCCAGAGAGACTACCTCATCTCTGGAACGCGAACCTCATCCATGTGAAGCAGAGTTTTTCCCAAACCCAATTCAAGTGTAACTTGGACAATTGGTTGGGGAACAGGAAATTCATCCCTGGTTTGGCATCTATGTCTCTAATGGACACAGGCAACCGGAAAATGGTTCATATCCCAGGCCCCTGCTTGTAAATCTTTCATCTCCCTAGCCCACTGAGTTGATTGATGAAGGAGTTTTAACCTTACTGAGTATTGCACTTACTAATTTTTGTCATGATTTTTTTCTTTTTGTTATACAACCTATTGATGTTGGAATTCTACCAAGGTGTCTTATTTTTTGAGTTTCTCCTGTGGTTATTCATGGTAGGTACAGATGTCTCTATGCAGCCACTGATTGACTATGCATAGTTTTTGTGAACTGCTCCCCATAGGCAGCAAGTGTTCTCTTGAACTATTGCTAGGGTGTCACTTCATAGAAGGAAGTTAGTCTTAAATTTGATATTTTTAGGAATTATTTTATTTACATGCCCTGGGTTTTACTTTTATTTCAAGGGAGACAGCTTTGTGGTCTGACCTAAACAGTGAGGATACAACATGGGGAGAGGGGTATGAAATGTTCTTCCATGTTTGTGAGGACCAGGTCAAAGATGTTAACACCCCTACTAGGTGTATGGACTAGCTGGCTCAAGGTGTTTGCTACAAAGTCCAGGAATCTATGAGCCTGTATGTTTGGGATTGTGTATGATTCCCAGTTTATAATGGGGTAGTTAAAGTCACCCATAAATATGGTATTTGCTGAATGGGAAATGTCTCTAGTATATTTGCGTTATGGGTTTCCTGCGTCATAGGGGAGGAACTATAGCTTGCAAGGTTATGGTATGGGACTTTGCCTATGGTAATGTCACCACATTTGAATACATATTAAACTTGGCCTCTGACAACATACTATAAGAAACCCTAGTCCTAGGAGACATAAACACAGAATGGACCCAAATTACATCTGATAACTCTCAAATACATATTAATTTCTATGGCTTTAAACAACTTATTAACAACTCTACTAGGTATAATAAATCCTATGCTAAAATATCAATACTAGACTGGATACTAACATCATACCCCAATAATATCCTTTCTACTTGCACTTACCCTCAGCAACCATCGTCCCATCTATGCACTCAAACTAGATGGACATCCTTCCACCCAAATCACACCACTACAACCTTGTCCAGAGCTTAACCAAACTCAACATCCATTCTTTTATTTCAGCACTAAAACTACACAACTGGTCAAGTTTAAAAACATTAGCTGATGTAGCCTACAGTTCCATAAAACCTTCACAACTACTGTAAATGCCCATGCTCCACTCAAGAGAAAAAAGTAAAATTACACCCTGCTCCCTATCTTTGACAAGAAACCAAACAACTTATGACTTAACATGGTAAGACCTAAAAGATACAGCTTTCTCAAAAAATCAAGGCCAACCTCCAACACTTTAGATGTCTCAGAAACAAAGCAAAACAGAGTATAAAGTCTGATAAGCAGAACTACAACTACTACTGCATCCTGCAATAAGTACACAAACAACCCCAGACAATTCTGGACTTCCATTGAGAACAGAATAAGCCATGGTAAAACACTCAACCAAGTCCAAAACCTGACCCCACCTCCCACTAGGACAGCCAATAAGTTCAACAATTAGTTCATAAAGGTCATCACCTCAATATGTAATGGTGGTAGTAAAGCATACCTCATACCCTGCTCCCCAATCAAAACCTATGGAAAGTCACTTGTCTTTACAGCCCATAAAATCTTTAATTATTAAAAATTTCCACTATAAGCTAAAACTACAATCCCTAGGTGTTCATAATCTGTCCCCCGAGTATCTGAAAGTTGCAGATGAAGTCCTTGCATATCCGGTAACTATCCTGATAAATAGATCTATTACAGAATGTTATGTCCCTGCCATCTGAAAAAAAGCTCACATAATACCTTCACACAAATATGGTTTCTTTGGTCTTTCTCTATCTGTCAAAGGCATTTGACACAGTCTTTCACTCAAGCTTTCTGCAAAAAAGTAAACAACAAATCTCAGGCAGTCAAATAACAAAATAAGTTCTGAAATGCTTTACCAGTGACAGTAGGAGAATACTAAGGCTCCATATTTGGTCCACTCCTGTTCAATATATTTATTAATGACTTACACCTACTAGCAAAATATGCAACCTTAATTCAATATGCAGGTGACTCTATTCTCATCTACATTGTACCTGCTTTACTTCAGTAGAAAAAAGTAATCAAAGAAGCATTTACCTCTACTGAGTCCTAACTAGAGGAATCATACCTCCTAATAAAATCCCAAGAAAACTAAACTGCTAACACAAGCAGAAAACTACATCTCAAAGTTGAAAGGGATGATGATGATGATGATGAAGTTCAAGAAATACAGAATAAATGGCATTCTGGATGCATGTCCTTCAGGAGAGTAACAACAGTCATATAGAATATTATATTCTTAAACTAGCAGAAACTATACTAAGAACTAAGCCAACATGACAATAAAGAAAGGAGATTCTGCTGATAGGTATGACTGCAATTAGAGTTACAGAGAATAGACGAGATGGGTTTGAAATTTACTGGAAGAAGCTGGCAAAGGAGCCAATGTTTTGGCAACAAATAATTAGTGACGGAAAGGTAATACAATGGGAACAGGCCAAGTAGACATTTGGAGTGCAGGCTAGAGATCACCTTCCCTATCATGGAGTGATATCAGAATACAGATAAACAGAAAGAGAAAGGGGAATCCTGAATGAAAGAACTGTGCTGGTTGAGTTTTTAATTGAATCTAGAACAGAAGTTGCTGTTAAAAAAGGGATAATTAGTAGAACATATAGATAATATTGCATGATAACTATAGAAATAATTCAGAAGAGATCAGAAACAACTGGGAAGAGAGATTAGATATGCAGTTCAGGAAGAAAAATGTGAGGGTATATGTATGGCTCCCAACTATGCAACAACATCTGGAAGATTTAGGATTTTCACCTGGGAGTGTTTATACCTCAGCAGACTCTAAAGAATTTTCCTCAGGGAGATGGCAGACATTGGAGGTGTGATGGAGAAGAAAGAGTTAACGGGGAACATGTATTCTGAGAGTATAATGAGTTGGCTGACTTTTAACAGTTTCATGCAGAGTACTGTGTCGGAAATATGGGGTAAGCAAATGGATGTTACTAAATAAATGATTGTTTTAGCTGGGATACAAGATCTGAATTGTCTTGCACAGTAAGGTCTTGTTAAGTTTACTTCTGCTGGCTGCCAATAAATAAATTACTAGAAAATGGAAATCAAAATCTAAACCAACTATACTTGAATTAGTGAATATTGTAACAGAGATAAAAAAAAAACAGGAAGTGGGATCTTCAGAAAAGGGTAGGAGTAAGTTACACAGAAAAAATGGAAATTGTGGGAACAATACATACAGAAAAAATGTTTTGGCGGAGGAATGAGATTTAATAGAAAACGGGAATTGAATAACATGTAATGTCGCTTAGATTATAAATCACATATATCGTTATAGATCTTATGATGTTTGAAAATGTGAACTTGTTAACATGGTTTGAATACTTTTTATACAAATGTGAGTTTGCCGATGTCACAAGTGATAACTCAATAAAAGTGTTAAAAAAAAGAAAACTGTGTGAAAGTAGCTGACTCCAAGTCAGATTGCAGACCAGTCACAAGTAGAGTCCCACAGGGTTCGGTCCTGGGTCCTCTCCTGTTTGGTATCTACCTCTCTGAAGTCCAGGCCAACACGAAGGGACTCTGGCTGACAAAATTCACAGACAATTGCAAGTTGGGAGCTATTATTAACTCCCCGAGTGATGTTGACATCCTACAGAAAGGCCTCACTGAGACCAATGACTAGTGTTAGAACCATGGCTGTAAGCTCAATGCCAAAAAATGTGTCATCATCCCCTTTGGGAAAAACCCGGTTCCCATGAATTACCACATCGAAGGTAGTCCACTAAACACAGAAGGCATTATAAGAGATCTGCAAACACAGGTTGACAGCAATCTCTCTTCTGATCATCACATTGCCACTGTGGTCAGAAAGTTCTTCTATGTGGTACATCTCATTACTAAGGGTTTTGCATCCAGGAAGAAAGAAGTCATTGTCTCCCTCTACTCTTCCCTCATTAGGCCAGTCATTGAGTACAATGCCCCATTTGACATGTACCTCACTAAACACCTGCAACAACTGGAGAGGCCACAAACGTACCTCACAAAGAGAATCCTAGGCCTTAAACATTTGTCCTATGTGGACAGACTAAAAAAACTCCAACTATTCTCTGTCTCATATCGCCTACTTAGAGGCGATCTCTGCTTGACTTACAAAGTCATGTCTGACCCAGCTCTGTTAGAAATGCTACATCTAAAGAAATCCCAATCCCTCTGCACCCCATGCTCCAGAGACCACAATCTCATTACCACAATCAACAGAACATGCTGGAGGGACAGGTTCATAACCCAGAGACTGCCCATGCTATGGAATAGACTTCCCATACATATCAAGCAGAGCACCTCACTGGCCCTATTAAAAGAAATCTTGATGAGTGGACGGGAAATAGAAAATTCTCTCCCGGGATCACGCCAGTGGCTTTAATCGACAGAGGCACTGGGAACTAAGGTCGGGTGGCATGATGCCAGGGTAATCCTATGAGCTAGGTTTGTAAAGGCTCCAGGGCCATTAGCCTAGTACACACCTATGCACCTATGAACTAAACTGCTTATTTTCATCTCTAAATAATGCCCCCACAGTAAAGCACTATTCAATATTACATCCTCTGACATTTCAGAGAATGAACTAGTACCACATATAAAGCTTCCAGGTATCATACTAACTACTAAGGTCTTTAGTTTAGGTATTTAGTCTAAATTTTTTATTCTATGGTTCTCCCTGGAATTCCCCAATAATTACTTTATAAATTATTTTATAAAGTATTTTATAAAAGGGTTTTGCATGTGCACACTAGTGGTATGTATCAAATTTAGTAACATGATTTTATTATTTACAACACAGTTTTTAATCTTTCATATATAAAAAATTTTACAATTTTATTTATTTAGATAATTATGAAATATTTTATTCCTATTTTATTCCTATATGCATTTTTTCGCACATATATGAAAAAGTATTTTTTAGACAGTCTTTTGTATTGGGTATCCTTTTGGAATTAGAATGGAAATGTATCTTTAAGGAATCCTATGTTTTTGGCGCCAAATCTACTTTAAAAGGGTAGTAAAAAGTGTATATCCTGGTTCTGATGAAATCTGAGATACTCAGATGAAAGCGCTTAACCATTGGATTCGTGTACAGCTGGATTTTATTTTGTGGAAATAAACTTTATGTGTTTTTACTTGTGAGCACATTTTTGGTGAAACAACGTCTTGCTCGAGCCGTGTGGCTGGTTCCTGTTGTTTTTATTCTACTTAGTTGGATCATACTAGATGATGCCATGAAATTTGATCACCACATACAAATAGTAGTAAAAAAAAAAACACCCCAAAAATTGGCTTGTTGTATAGATCCCAAACATATTATACAATCTCAGCAAGAGAAACAACTGTGACAACCCACCACTGCCAACCGGTAATCAAGGAGCCTCAATCCTCACCACTGGCAACAGTGGCTGGACATTCACTGGAAGGATAACAAGTACGCACACAGTATTCCCAAATGCAGCTCTCTGCATCAAGTGCAATTTCCGTTAAGAGCACACAGAGACCACAGTTCGTTTGGGGCTGGTTTCTTCCTCTTTTTCTAGAAGATCCCAATAAGTCTCCCCACTGGCACAACTATACAGTTGAGATCTCAGCTGAGTGACCAAGCCAAGACCTCCATCACTCTCTCTGTCCAACCAGTGCTTCATGTCCCTTCCCAAGTAGCTCACACACACACACACACACACACACACACACACACACACACACACACACACACACACACACACACAAACACACACACACACTCTCTCTCTCTGAAGTTTGATTTACACACATACACCTGGGAAAGGCTGGCACAGGTTTACTAGTTATGCACCCTTCTGCTCCAATTATAAGGTAGTTATCATTGCCACCAGTTACTCCTTATCAGTTACTTTAGGGCCCTTAACAAAGGGTGTGCAATTTTACTGTGTAATATTAGCACTAATACAAATGGTAGTTTGACCAATAGCAAGGCTATTAGGAGTGGACCACACAGTGTCACCAAATAAATATGCAAGTACTTTCATAGCTTAAATATCTCTACACAGATCAGCCACAATGAAATGTTTAAATATATTTAATAATAAATAAAAGAACAAGACAATACTAAATATATATTCACAGCGACATCAGAGTTCAAAGACACAGGAAATACTTAAAATAACATTGCAGTACAGGTTCATACAAACAAAGAAAAACATCTAAACTAAGCTTTACTTTACTCCTGACTGTATCAAAGAGAGTTATACTGTTCTCTAGAAACTTACTTCATTAGAGCAAGGCAGATGTGATGAATTGAACTTCTTGTCATCAGGTCCAAGACATAATGCAGAATGCTATGTCTCACTAAGACACTTCTCAAATTAATAGCTAAAATGTTACTGCTGGGATAGCTTGCAGAATGGCATCATTTCTGGTCATCTGACTTCCAGTTCCAAGGCCAAAGCCTCCATTGCTAGAAGCTGGCAACATTTAGTATCTACCTGTAAAAATATACAGACAAGGGCTTTTACTCAGATCTCTGGCAGACAGTGGAAGTCATAAAACAATTGCATTCCTTCATGCTTCAAAAGTAGCATTTAGTTCACTCCAAGGACAATACAGAAAGCTTCCTAGTACAGACTCTGTGTCTCTAGCTGCATTGAAAACCTGAAAGATAGCCTCTTTTATTGCACAGCCTATAAAGTAATTTAATTTCAGCTATTTTTCTAAAGTTTGTTGGACTGAAGTTAACCCTCCAGTTTCCTCTGTTGACATATACATTTAAACAGTTACAATAGTGCATATACATGTCTGTTTTCTTCCGGCAGAGCACACTGTGGATACATTTTAAGCACAAGCACTTTACAAAATACCTTCTCAACGCAAACATCTGTACAGAGACAGCTGGATATACATGACATACAGTTCTAATACATTTGTAACACAAGCACCTTATATAAGTCATTTCGATAGTCACCATTGACATATAATTATTTACAAAATTCCAGCTAGCTTTGCTGGCAGTATCTCCTTTTGTCACAACTACACATATTTATCTGCTCCGAACATTACTATACTTTATTTTTTTATTTATTTTACATTAGTTTACTGGGAAAGTCCGACTGGACACAGGCCATTTTCAGCGGAGGCCAAGGGAGAAAAGCTCCACATTACAATACATTACATGAGAGTAAAATGAAGTAGAACATACATACATATGGCATATATGCACATCAGGACAACATGCTGGTGATTAACAAACATACATATAGCATATATACACACAACAGGACATCATGCTAATGATTAACATTTCTTACAGTCAACAATTAGAGGTACTTTTTTGTTTTCTTTTGCAGTTATAAGTTTTGTACGGTTTATAGGTTCATAGGTAGATACTAGGCTATCGGCCCTGGGGCCTATACAAGCCCAGCCAAAAAGGTACCCTGGCTTTTGCCACCCAAGAAAATTATTTTCCTGTGCCACTGTTGAGCAGAGCCACAGAAGTGATCCCTGGGGTGAATTTTCTATATCCCATCCACTCATCAAGATTTTTCTTGAAGAGTGCTAATGAGGAGCTTTGTTTGATATAGATAGTTTATTCCAAAGTATGGGAAGTCTCTGGGACAGGAATCTATCCCTTTGGCATGTTCTGTTTATTGTGGTTTTATTTATTATTTATTAACATTTGTTGACTGGGAAAGTCCGACTAGGTTCCACAGAGCCTGTTTTCAGTGGAGGCCCGGGGAGAAATGCTCCAGATGCATGTCTTTGGAATGTGGTGGATAAATTAGTGTGGATTGTGGTGACAAGGTTTATGTCCCTAGAGCATGTAGCTCGGAGGGATTGGGATTTCTTTAAGTGGAGCATGTCCAACAGTTCTGGGTTTGACATAGCTTTGTATGTTAGTCAAAGATCACCTCTGAGTAGGCAATATGTGATGGAGTAAAGCTAGAGTTTTTTGAGACGGTCTGTGTAGGGCATCTGTTTGTGGCCGGTAATCCTCTTTGTAAGGTATTTCTGCGGCCTTTCCAGTTGTTGTAGATATTTTGTGAGGTACATACCAAAAGGGGCGTTGTACTCTACAATGGCTCTAATGAGTGATGAGTAGAGGGGAACAATGACCTCTTTTTTTCTGGATGAGAAACATTTTTTGTGATGAGATGTGCCACGAAGAAAGATTTCCTGACTACTGTGGCGATGTGATTATCAAAGGAGAGACTACTGTCCACCTGTGTCCCTAGGTCTCTTATCACATTTTTGGTGTTAAGTATACTACCGCCTATGTTGTAGTTCATGGGTACAGAGTTTTTACCAAAGGAGATGACAATGCACTTTTTGGCATTGAGCTTGAGGCCATGGCTTTGATACCAGTCATATGTCTCAGTGAGGCCCTTTTGTAGGATGTCCACATCGTTAGGAGTTTGGATTATGGCTCCTAGTTTGCAGTCATCTGCGAACTTCGTTAGCCAAAGACCTTCTGTGTTAGCCTATACTTCAGAGAAGTTGATACCAAACAGGAGAGGACCCAGGACTGAACCCTGTGGTACTCCACTTGTCACTGTTCTGAATTCAGATTTGTAGTCTGCTACTTTCACAGTGTGGGTTCTGTCAGTGAGCCAGTTGGCAACCCATCTTGTGACATAGGGATTTATACCTAGTTTAGTGAGTTTATCTATAATTCCACAGTGGGGGTGGTGTTGAAAGCCTTGGCAAGATCTGGATAGGCTGTGTGAACCACATTACCCTCATCTACGGCTTTGGTGACTGCTTCAAAGAAGTCTATCAGGTTTAGAGGACATGATCTGCCTTTTACAAACCCAAGATGACCAATGTCTTTGTTTATAAGTTCCATGATGATATGTTCAATAGCCTTGCAGACCAGGCTCATCAGGCTAATGGGGCGGTAGTTCCTGGGGTCCGTGGTAGCTCCCCCCTTGTGGAGTGGGATAGCTGTCGCTGTGCGCCATTTAGTGGGCACAAAGCCTGAAGTGAGGCTATAACTGAGCATGGTACTTAGGTGGGGTGCCAGTTTGTTCTGTAGTTCGTGTAGAACACAGCCTGGGATGTTGTCTGGTCCCATGGATGCTGTGTTCTTGGCTTTGGAGACTGTGGGTTTTTACCTGTGCAACTGTGATTACAGGAACTTTGCATTCTTCCGGTATAAAGATGGGCTCTTTAGGGGGTGAGAGGGGGGTAAAGTTAGCACTGAAACTATCTGCCAGGATGTTGGCAATATCAGTTGGGTCTGTATATTTAGTGTCATTGTGCTGTAACTTGGAGCATATCTGAGTGTTGCCATTGAGATTCTTGACATATCTATAGAATGCTTTGTGGTTGTCATTAGAATCAATGGTGATTTTGTTTTCGTAACTAGCTTTGGAGGATTTTATCAGGGATCGTAGCTTCTTACTGAGGCTGACCAGGGAGCTCCTCCACTCATGGGATTTTAGTCTCTTTTCCAACAGTAAATGTATATGGGTTTGGAAGCTTTCAGGGGAGAAACTGTTTATACATAGCTGTACCCTGACAAATTCTCTTGGTATGGATTAGCCTGGTGAGCGGCATGAGCATAACCAGTTACTTAATTGACTAAAGGAGGTGGTAGAAGTTATTTGGCTTGGTAGTGTGTTGCAGATTTTGGCAATGGTGTTGGCGAAAAAGGACTTACCAGCTTCGTTTTTATGTTTGATGACAGTTATAAGATTCTGGTTACTAGATCTTAAGGCTCTAGAGGGAATGTGGGGCTGAATTAGGTTCTGAAGTGCTGGAGTTCTCAGGAAGGTAGTAGAGTTTGTGCGCTATAAAGAGTTGAATGAGTAGAAGTATATGACGCAACTCAAGCCAGTTGAGTTGCTTAAGGGATAGACAGTAGTGGGACCTATATGAGGCTTCAGTAGCAAACTTGGCAATCTTGTTGTAGCAAGGTTCCATTTTATTTAGATCAGTTTGGTGGAGATTGGTCAAGATGGGAGAGGCATAGAGGAGGGTGGATAGAAGATGAGTCCTTGCAATGGTTACTTTGGTGTGTTTTGTCATAAACTGTTTGTTGCTGTAGAGGAGACCAAGTTTTTTATTAACTTTCTTAATGGTTTGTGCTATGTGGATGTCAAACCTCAGGTTATTGTCTCTTTCTACGCCTAGCAGTTTAGTGTGTGTGGTTGGACTGATTTGAATGTTTTCTTTGGAGCTAATGATGAAATTATTATTTAGGGGAGGAGCTCTACCAGGGCTGAAAAGAATTAGTTTTGTTTTTTATTTGGGATTAAGAAGAAGTTTGATGTTGATGAACCAAGTTTCGGCTAGGGTGAAATTATTTTGGGTAAGGGTTTGCAGTTCACTAAGGGTAGGGGCAGCACATATGAGGGTAGTGTCATCTGCATATTGTACTATTGAGGCAGTGGGAGAGGATGAAGAGATCTGATTTGTAAATAGAGAGAACAGCAATGGGCCAAGGATGGATCCTTGAGGGACTCCTATGTTTACTGGTAACAGGGGGGACAATTGTTTCTGCCATAGGACTGCTTGCTGACGGTCAGATAAGTAGCTGTTGAACCATGATATAGAGGAGGGACTTATATTTAGGGTGGATAGGGTATCAAGAAGCAGGCTGTGGTTTACCATGTCAAAGGCTTTTGATAGGTCTAAGAATATGGAAGAAACAAATAGACCCTTGTTTCTGTGGTGGGTAACTATGTTGGTGAATGACAGTAGTGCTGTTGTGGTGCTATGGGAAGGCCTAACGCCATGCTGGGATATGGAGAGTAGGTTGTTATTCTGGAGGTACTGTATTAGTTGAGTATGAACAACTCTTTCTAACATTTTGGATAAAGGTGATAGGATTACTATTGGGCAATATTTGGTGAGCTCTAAGGAGTTGCCTCCTTTGTGCAGTGGAATTATATATGATGTTTTCCATGAGGTAAAGACTTTGCATTCTGAGAGAGATCTGTTTATGAGAATAGAGATAGGATAGGCTATAGCTACAGCTGAGATCCGAAGGAAGTCTGCTGGCAGCTTATCAGCTGCTAGAGTGGTTGGTTTAAGGTTACCAAGGAGTTTAAATATTGATTTGGTGGATACAGAGTGGAAGTGAAAACTGGGGCTATTGTTTTGTATATTGGGGTGGGTTGGGGTAATTATTGGTGTGGGGCTGCTAGGACTATTTTGGGTACTGGCAAGGGTCTGGACTGTTTCGGTAAAGAATTTGTTAAACTGAGTAGGAATGTTTTCATGGTTATTTGGAAACACAGGGGTTGGAGTCATGGACTTTCCTGGATGCAGTATACCATTTATTGAGGCCCAGAATTTTTGTGGGTTGTGAGCACATTTTTCTTGCATGCTTGTATAGTAGCTGGAGTTGTCTAGTTTGATTTATTTTTTGACTTTGTTATGGAGCTCCACATAGTTTTGTCTCAAAGTAGTGGTTTTGTTTTTCAGATATTGAATCCAGGCCTTGTCCCTTTCTTTCATTATAGTTTTAGTATCTTTTCTTAGCCATGGGGCATAGTTAGTTTTTATTCAAATGGTTCTAGGGGGTGCATGATGGTTTAAGATTTTTATGAAGGTTGTGTTAAAGTACTCGATGGCATCGTCTAGAGGTAGATGTTTTGGGGGGGGGTACAGTTACAGCTTTTTAGAGTATTGATGAGATCAGTAGCTATAAAAGTTTTTTTGTTTCTAACTACTCTGAGGATAGGTTGGTTGATAGTTTGGGAACTGTTCCTAATTAGGTAGGTTGGATGATGGTCACTTAGGGTATCTGGAAGACAACCAGATTGCTGTGCATAAGTGGGGTCAGATACCAGGATCCAGTCTAAGATAGAGTGGCGTTTGGAAGTTTTGTCAATTCAAGTGGGGGTGGTTATAGTTTGGGTAAACCTCTGGAGGTTTATGAAGGCAGAGGGGTTATGGCTGGAGCAGTGAAGCCAGTCAATATTAAAGTCTCCTAATAGTATGGTTTCATGTGGAAGGGAGTTGGCGGTCCATTTAAGCAGGCTTTCCATTACAGTGATGTTATTGCCTGGTGGTATATAGCCACCTGCAATAATTATATGTTTGTTGGAACTTATTCTTAATTTGGCAAGGATTAGTTCTACATCTTTGAATTAATGAGTATTGTAATCTAGTTGTTCTAATGCACAGTGATTTTGGAATAATATTGCAACACCTCCACCTTTATTCTCTGATCTGTCTCTTTGGATAATATTGTAATCTGGGGCAGTAATCTCATTATTGTGATGTTGTGGTTTGAGCCATGTTTTAGTTAACACAATGATATCTGGTTTGTATAGAGCTAATAGGGCATGAAGGTCATGAATTTTGTTAAGTATTCTTCTTACATTAATGCTTAAGAAGAGGAGAGCTGAGGTAGGTCTGTGGTGTAAGGGATTTAGCTGATTTAAATTTGGGCTGATTGATGTTTTGGGTCCTGGATTGGGATGTATATCACCACTGCAAGTGAGTTTATGGAGTAGGTGTAGATAGAGTTTGGTCAATTTGTGAATTATTTTAGTTTGTCTTTGAGAAGAGAGGGGGTTAGTTTTGATTTTCAGTTTAATGCATGAGTAAGAGAAGGGTAGAGGGGAGGTAAGGTCACATGGCGATATAGGGAAGTGTTTTAGTTTGGTGGTGTTGGCTGTGGAATCAGTTTGCCAAGGGGATGGGGTGTGGTTATGAAGCTGAGTGTGGTAGGAGGACAGGATGGAAAGTAGGAGTAGGTGACGATTATTAATGGGCAGAATGATGTTTTAGTAGTTGGGTTGGATATGTGTAACACATGTTATCTAGTTTCAGAAAGAATGTGTTACATGCAAGGGTACTATTTATGAATGAGTGAGACTGGCGTATTAAAGGTGCAGTATTAGGTGTATGTGGGAGTTTGTTGTTAAGAGGGATAAGAGATTTGAAGTGATAGGTGGATGAGAGTGTAAGACTTGCTAATGGGAGTTGTCTGTAGCTACAAGTTGAAGTGATGTTAGGGACTTAGGAGCCATATAAGCATCAGGTAATGCTACGTATACGGCTACAGAAAAGTGATGGAGAGTATGGCCAGTGCAAGAGCTATCATTTTATGTGTTCGGGAGCTGCAGTATGGCCAAGAAGTATTGGTCAGGTAATTGGTATCCTCTAGATAAGAGAGGGTAGCAGAGGATAGTAAGTTAGTAAATACGGGGGGGGGGGGTACTTGCTACATTATCTGTAATGATGTTCTTGACTATGGATAAGGTGAATTGAATTATATATTGTCAATTTATTTGGGCTATGTTCAGATATGCGTATTTACTGCAGTTAAAAATATTAATTATAGGTAATAGTTAATGGTTATAGGGTGGTGTGCATAGAGAAGTGGTGGAGGAGGTAGGGATTCTATGTTGGAGGCAGGAAGTAGGCTAGAGTGTTTGTGAGGAACAGGAAGGGGAGGAGTGTTTAAGTAGGAGGAAATAGGCGGTTAGGTATAAAGGAAATGGTGTGGGAGGAGAGTGAAGTGAGCCCAAGCGTAGCGAGGGCGAACGAAGCGGGGCTGCACCCATAGCAACTGTAAAAAACAATCAATGCCTTAACATACAACAAATTATCAAGTGACACGGATGAAAGGGGTGGGGGTGAGCTAAGAGGAAGAAGGTTTGCAGCTGTTGCCCCTGGGGTATGCACTCTAGGTGACTGTAACAGATTTTAACAAGGCATAACAGTAGTTACAAAAAGCTAGCACCTACACTACACAAGTGGCAACAGCAAGATTCCTGGAATTAAACCTAGGGCTGCAGTCTATTTTTGGATGATTGCTGGTTAGACTTTTCTTTGCTTTTAGTTGGAGCGAGAGGATTCCTTGCCCACACAAGGGGGGGGGGGGGGCAAAGCGATCAGGTGCTCAGTGGCTATAAAAGTTCTAAAGAAGAGAAAAGGAAAGAATGTAAGACTAAAAGCAATAAAGTAAGGACATCAAAATAAGCACAACCATCATAAATATTGTACAGAAAGCAGAGCAAGTGAACATAGCCTATTAGAATTCATCAAAAGAAATACATTCAGACTCTGCAACCAGTCTTATTCAGCAGCAGACAGTATAACTAGTTAGAATATCCTATTACCAGACAATATTGCAACTATGTAGCAGTTTCACTAGTTTACCATAAATATCATTCTGCACTTTACAATGTATGTTTAACTTACAGAAACAGAGAATTCAGCAGCCGCAGTGTAACTAGTTGGAATATACTATTACCAGACAATATGGCAACAATGTAGCCTTTTCACATGTTTACCATAAATATCATTCTGCACTTTACAATGTATGTTTAACTTACAGAAACAAAATATACAGTAGCAGCAGTGTTACTAGTTGGAATATACTATTACCAGACAATATGGCAACAATGTAGCAGTTTCACCAGTTTACCATGCATATCATTCAGCACTTAAAAAAGAAACAGAGTATTTCTACCTCAGCACTATCATTTAGAGAAACTCAATCAGGTTTACTGAAACTGGGAGCAAGCAAGAGACAGTGAGTTTACAGTGTGGAATACAACACTGAAAAAAAGAACAATAATACTATCACTTACTAGAGATGCTACACCTGGAGGGCTTTCAGCTGCAATTAGAGCAAATATGGCATCCAGGGTTTTTAAAATCTTTGGTGTGGTGTCCCTGAGCAATAACTTGGGGGGTGGGGAAAGGGAGGCAAACCTTCAATTGGAATTTAAAATAGCAGGGGAGAATCCAAGGCACTCTGGTAGCCTAGCTAATTATCAAAGGACAGTCAAGGAAATAAGGTAAACATACAGGCACCCTTGTTCAAGGACTGGAAGGTCCTCACAAATCTTTACAAACTAGCAAACAACCCAAAGAATAAAACTTTCACAATGCTAGCTAAATCTGCTACCAACCCCCTTAAACATCCCACCACTGTCTATCTTTTAATCATCTAAAATGGACTGAATTCACTCACATCCTTCACCACTCTCAACTATATGTACTATATAAATTTATATACACCCCAGAAAAATGTCTTGCCATATCAAACATGATTGAACACTATAACTAAAGAAAAGCCTTATGTTCATCTCAGAATGCCACAGGGGATGCCCTCTATTCTAGCTACGTCTCAAAAACCTGTATCTTGCTCCCCCATCACCTCAGGCTAAATAATATCTATCAGTCCTTTAAAAATACCTTAAACAACATCAAAGACAATCATGATTCAGCTTTTGCTCACCTCCTGGTTAACACATTCATCTTACAACTAAAAATGCTTCATCACATACTCTGTTTCCTGCACTGCTGGGGTCCAGTTACAATGAATAGTCTAGAAATCTTAGAATATTTTAACCTAAAATACTATCTATAATTATGTGTATAGAAATCTTATTTTCTCAGATGTGCTCCTCTCTGTGCTTAACCACTATCGTCGATTAGGTTCTCAATATTAAAGACATACATTATTATTTGTCTGTCTTAATCTCTCAATATATAAGTGATGTGAATCTACATATCATTACAATCTGTGCTACATCAGTTGTTAAACTTATAGCCAAATGCCACATTTCAACAGTTACTCAAGTCTTAGCTAATTTTCATGTTAATGCATTTGTATATCATGACTGTTTTATGTATCTGTTTCATATGCTGTTTAACTTTTAGCAAACTGCTATGTTTAGAATACTTGTATAGCGTTACTCCCCCACTAGGGGAGATAATATACTAGACCTGATCATCACAAACATGGGGACAAAATGCTCCACACCGGAAGTATACCCCTCACTAGTGAGATCTGACCACAAACTAATCACCCTGGATATACATATCCCACCTCCACCCCCAGCACAAAAGACCACAGTGAAAAACTTCTCTAAAGCAGACTTCACTCTTCTTAAGACTGAGATGGTATCCTTTAAGCCCACTGTGCCAGTGGATACCACATCCCACAATGCCGAATCCTTCACAAATGCCTTCTATGGACATCTCCAAGAATGCATGGATCATGCAATCCCAAACAAATCCAAGTCCCTCTCCACCAAATGTAAGCGTCCTGTCTGGTGGACCTCAGCCATAAACAAACTGTATAAAGAAGGAAGCTACTGCACGTCAGAGCGAAATCCCATGAAGGGAAGACATCTCTGATCAACATTAGCAGAAAACTACGTTCTCTCATAAAAACATCCAAGGCAAACTTTGAGAGAAAAATCGCTAAGGACACTAAAGATAACCACAAAGCCTTCTTCAGCTATGTTAGAAACCTGGGCGGAAACCCTCAGATATGCTCAGAGTTGGTTCACAACAACAAAAAATACACTGAACCCACAGATATTGCTAACATTCTGGCTGACAGGTTCAGTGCAAATGTCTCCCCTCCTTCACCCCCAAAAGAAGAAATACTTATCCCAGCTGCATGTAATCTCCCTGTCATCTCAGATGTCCAAGTGAGAACCGTCCTAAACAAAGCAAAAAACACAGCATCAATGGGACCTGACGGTATCCCGGGGTGCGTGTTACGTGAACTCCAAGAGGAGCTAAACCCACACATAAAAATGCTATTTAACCTTAGCCTTACTTCGGGATATGTACCTGAACACTGGCGTACAGCAACAGTGGTCCCACTCCACAAGGGGGGTGCCTCTACAGACCCTGGAAACTACTGCCCCATAAGCTTAACTAGCCTGGTCTGCAAAGCTATGGAAAGAATCATTATGGAACTCATAAACAGAGACATAGGGGACCTACAAACACTTGACCCCACCCAGTTCGGCTTTGTAAAGGGCAGATCCTGCCTTTTAAACCTGGTTGACTTTTTCAAAACAGTCACTAGAGCCATTGATGAAGGCAAAGCAGTCCATACAGCATACCTGGACTTGGCTAAGGCCTTCGACACAATACCCCACTCAGGCATCATAGATAAGCTAAACAGCTTAAAAGTAAACCCTTATGTCACTAGATGGGTTGCAAACTGGCTAAAGGACAGAACCCATAAAGTTAAAATTGCTGGAGCAATGTCAGACTCAAAGCCAGTCACAAGTGGTGTCCCACAAGGATCTGTCCTGGGACCCCTCTTGTTCGGCATTTATTTCTCAGATGTTAAAGCAAACATGGGAGGGCTGTGGCTGACAAAGTTCGCAGACGACTGCAAACTAGGCGCCATAGTCGATACACCAGCAGACACACACATCCTGCAAAAAGGCCTCACTGAAACGGACAACTGGTGCCGTAGTCACGGCCTTAAACTAAATGCCAAAAAATGTATAGTCATCCCTTTTGGAAAAAACAAAGTACCCACAAATTATCACATAGACAGCAACCCACTGAGTACGGAAAAAGTAATCAGAGACCTAGGGACCCAAGTAGACAGCGACCTCTCATTTGACACCCACGTTGCCAAAGTGGTTAGAAAAACATTCTACCTTGCACACCTCATCATGAAGGGATTCACATCCAGATCCAAGGATGTCATTGTACCCCTATATTCCTCCCTCATCAGACCCATGATTGAGTACAATGCCCCATTTGGTATGTACCTCACCCGGCATTTGCAACAGCTGGAGAGACCACAAAAGTACCTCACCAAAAGGTTCAAGGGTCTCCAACATATGTCTTATTCTGCCAGACTAAAGAAACTTCAGCTCTATTCAGTAGCATACCGCCTGCTCAGAGGTGATCTCTGCCTGACGTACAAGGCCATGTCCAATCAGGATCTGATGGACATGCTCCACCTCAAAAAATCCAAATCCATCAGGACCACGAGAGCTAAAGACTTGAACCTCGGCACAAGTATGAATAGGACATGCTGGAGGGATAGATTCATAACCCAGAGGCTTCCCATGCTTTGGAACGGGATTCCAGTTCGTATTAGGCAGAGCCCCTCACTGACTCTCTTCAAGAGAAATCTTGATGAGTGGATGGGAGATCGTAAGTTTACCCCAGGGGTCACATCTGTGTCACTACTAGACAGGGGCACAGTAAACTAATTCTATTATATAAAGGGACCTTCATTGTGTCACTACTAGACAGAGGCACAGTATTCTAGATTTATTCTGTACATTTTTGTACCATTTCATGGGGTGGCAAAAGCCACATCACTATGGCTAGGCTTACAAATGCCCCAGGGCAGATAGCCTAGTACTATTCTATGAAACTATATATCAAAACAGAACTGGATTTTCTGTATCATCTTGAATATAATTCCTCTGTTTCTGGAGCTTGTCTCCTGGGCCTCCATTGAAAAGGGTTTTTGTGCCCTGACAGATTATCCAGGTTAACAAATACAAACGAATAAATAACTTAAAACATTACAGACAAAAATCTACAAATTACCACCTAATCCATTATACAAACATGGCTGCCTAACTTAACCCCCTGGAAATTAAATGTGTTCATATCAGTATGAAAATGTATATTAAAAGAATAGAAAAACAAACAAAACACAGACTCCAACCAGCTAATCAGAAAACACTTCCTATAAAATAAACCCAATGTTAGTTATCTATATTAACTAAAATAAACTATCTAAATGTACAAATGAATTATAAAACTAGTAAATCATAAAATAAAACTCACTAAACTATTAAAGTATAGCAATAAATGAACTGTCACTATAAAAATAGTGAAATTACCTTCAGAACAAGCATACTCCATTCATAAAAAACAAAACTGCACAAACAACCTAAATCCCTATTCAGTAAACATGTAGGCAGTTTATGTAGTCCTTTAAAATCAATGGCATGGGAAACATTACTCACACATAAAAAAGATCAGAAACAATGGATAAATAGAATCCATGCCAGTCTGATTCATATGACGCATGTAACCAGCTGCATTGTAGACGAAATAAACTTGGTTCAAGTCATAAAACATCTTAAATAAATGTACAGTAGAAACTATTTTTGTATACACGCCAGACTCCTACCTACTCCCACACATATGCATTTTACATCCATATGTATAGAAAGAGAGGGAGGGATATATTGATAGATAGATATACCCACATAGCACCTGTATGTAAGGACACATGCTGTGTCTTTCGGCTTATCCCGGTTAAGGGTCGCCACAGCGGAACTCCGGTCCGCTAATGTTTGGTAGTGGATTTTTACGTGTTGAGTTACCAGCCCTGACGCACAACCTTCCAACGAAGGCACGCCCATTCACGGATGCCTCCACATAGCTGAGAATCGAACGCGACAACGTCTTGCTGTGAGGCGACAACGCTTCCGCAGCACCACTACCACGGGTTTTGTAATTAGATTTAGAGACATTACTATACGAAGACGACCAATGCACTTCTTCATTTGCAAACATCCTATGTACGACTTTTCCCTGACATCATATCTGTAACTTTTGTCTGTCACAAGATCAGGGCAGCATCTTGCCACAGGCATAAATTAGCCTGAAATTCAGCTTCACAGCTTCAGGTTTTTGAGAGAACTGGTTCTTCTGAATGGAGAAATAGTCATTTTGCAGGTTGGGTTAAAAACAGTTTTAATGTAAAACTGAATACATAATTCAGTTCCACTTGTCAAGAATCTTAGTATTTCAAAAGTATTAGATTACTTTATCCTGTTACAAATTTCTCCCCACACCTCAGCTCTACCTCCTGTTTTGATGGTATCCAGATATATGGTCAAACAACACTTGCCAGAATTTTTGGACATTTTGCCAAAGAAAGAAACCTCTCCTGAATGATACTGCTGCAAGGAGGCTTTATCCCTTAACCCTGATATGCAGTAATCTCGATTTTGATAAGTGACAGAGGTACAGGGAAAACTGATTCCTGTATAGGGATGCCCTCACAACAAAACTGCCTACTTTAAATGTTTCACAAAATGTACCTTTTGTTCTTTCATCAAAAGTGCATTTGACTGACCATACTAGAGCCATATAATTTAAAAGCAACTCAGGTGAACAAAAATGTGCTCTTGGCAGTGTGTTTCTTATTGCATTTAATGCAGCCAGTGTTTTACTAGGCTTTGGAAGATAAACTTTAGATTGTGACTTATACTGTTCTTAATCAGCTCTTTTAAGATACAATGTTATAAGCTGGACTTTAGGAATTCCATAACTTTTGCAGCAAACTAAGTTTGTTGTTGCTACTCTGTGTAATGCCTGCACCTTCTACTTCTAATTCTAGTTTAATAAGCAGCTCTACTATTTAAAGCTTCCTATAGTATAATGCCAGATATTCCTTAACAAGAACCATGGTACTGCAGATATTTAAAGCAAATAAATAAATAGTGACTTTAGCCATTTTTAGCATCTAGAGGATGTGATTTGTCAGCTTAAGTTGCATTTTAGTGACTAAAACTTGGAACAATAAAGTAAAACAAAATAAAATTAAACTAATCTAAAACATTCTTATACAGTGGGGCAAACCTTCCCACAACACCTTGCAGGGAGTCCCATTCACCCTCTTAATTGTTATAACTTACTCTTGAGGTTGCAAATCCTCAGGGTAGGTTATAAAGCATATTCATTGGTGCCACTTTATTTTACTGGGCTTAGCCAGTTGTGGTTCACTAAGAAGTGACTCCATTATACAAGATACCCTTGCAGAGAGGTCTGTCCAGGTTTTGTTTAATGACAATTATAAGCTTACACTTTCAGACAAGACACCATGTTTAACAATGTGTTTCCCAATACCTTTGCTAGATGATTTAAGCACCCTTTGGGAAATATAGGATTTAAACCTGAGCAAGTTAAATTTAATCAAGACTATGTTATATTGATCTACAAGTTCAAAAACTGTATTAATGTTGCATTCTGGTAATGCATCTGGGAACATTTTACATCTAAGGTAATATCCTCATTACAATCTGATAATGGCATTTAAGTAATTCTGTCTGTGATTTTTTTAAGATGTCAAGTGTTTCTTTCTGCTAAGTTTGCCTCCAATGCAAACTACTTACATATACATTTGTATCCATACAGATGCTATACTAGTTTAACATATTTTCCATAATTCAATGCAACTTGTCTATGAATGCAAACTTAAATTCCATAGCAGAAATCATTCCATTCTATTGAAACTTATTTGCTCTCATGGCAAAACAGACTAAAAAAGATTGCCTTTCCGGGATGATCCAAAAGCAAAGACCTGGTTAAATGAGTTGCTCCAAGTTATGTAGAGTGCAGGTGGAGGCTGAAGAAATCAAACCCAGGATTAATCTAAACTAGGATGTGAGTATATCAGAGGATGAGTGCGCATATTCCACTATAGCTTGCACACTTATGGGCAATCTAAAGTATTTCCAGTGTAGTTACAGCGTCTATATTGGCTGTGGGTGGAAGACTGAGCACTTTACAAGCACCTGTTGCATGCAGGGAGAATATGGAGTCTGCCCAGAATGCAATCCCCCTGAGAATTAAACTGCAGAACCAAATGTTGTGAAGATGGGTGCAAACATACTTTGCCTAACATCTCGACTTATTGCTGAGGAAAGGGCCACAATCTGTCCCACTTATAGTTCTTTGACATTTATATCATGAGTTGGAGGCACAGTGGCACAGCAGATAGCATTGTTGCCGCACAGAAAGATATTCTCTGATTTGATTCTTGAATGGGGTGCCTTCTGTGTGGAGTTTGCATGTCCTCCATGTTCACAAGGGCTTCTGCCAGCTGCTGTGGTTTCCTTCCATATTCCAAAGACATGCACTGGGTGGACTGGAAACTCTAAATTGGCCACAGGTGTGAGTGTGCATCTGCCTGTGTGGTGTGGAAGAACTACAGTGGTAGAGCTAGCCACTGGTAGTGTGAACCTTGGCTCTAGATGATTGCCGCTGTTGAAGTGACACCCAGAGCTCATGTGCAAAAATGGGAAAAGGGGTTATAGATGGATAGATGAAACTATGTCATGAAGGAAGAACAAGTGATCTGTAACTGAGAAGGTTTCTCCGCAAGAGGAATTATTTATTTATTTATTATTCCAGTTTGGTGACCGGAGAGGTCCACTGGGCTCAAGAGCCCATTTTCACTGGAGGCCCGGGGAGAAAAGCTCCACAATACAAAGTTACATCACATAATGAATTACAAAGAAAATATTTGCATTACAGTCAATAGGTAGTATTACAACAAACAGCAGGTAGTATTGCAGTCGAATAGGTATCATTCACTACAGCAACTAAGATATTAAAGAAATTATCCAGGAGGATGAGCGGCATAGAGCATAAGGCTGGATGTAGATATTAGTTACATTTACAATCTAGGTCTATAAGAGAAATTAGAAAGGTATGAAGGTTAGCCAGGAGAGAAGGAAGAGGGGAGCTTGGGAGGTATGGGATGAAGAGTGCAGTTACATTTTCTGTGAAGAAACAGGTAGGAATGAAGTTGTGTTTTGAAGGTTTGTAGGTTGTCACAGGTCCTCAGTGTAGAGGGCAGGGCATTCCACTTTTTAGCTAAGGAAAAGGAGATTAGAAGCTGACCATCTGGGCGTTTGGGTTTGTGGACGGAAATAAGGTTTTGGTGAGTGGATCTAAGAGGTCTGAGGGGGTATATGGTTGAAGGATATTAGATAGTGCGGGGCAGCTGGTGGGTTGAAATATTAATTTGTGGGCTGAGACAATTTGGAGGTAGTCTAGTTGATTGGGGAGTTCAAGCCAATTTAAAGTTTGTAGGGAGGTGCAGTGATGAGAGAAGGAATTTGCCTTGGTGGCGAATCTGGAGATTTTATTGTAGCATACTTCCAGTTTGGAGGTAAGGGTGGAAGATAGATTAGTAAGCAGAGGAGCACCATATAGAAGAGATGGGAGGAGATATGTGGTGGTCAAGGTATGTCTAGTAGAGGGAGAGAGGAAGTGATTATTTCTGTACAGTAGGCCAAGATTTATGTGGGTTTTCTTGATGTTAAGTTGGATGTGGGTATTGAATTTTAAGTGTTCATCGATGGTGACCCCCAGGAGTTTGGCTGTGGGAACGATGTCAATGATGGAGTTGTTAAGGCTGGTAATTTGAAATTAGTTTTTTATCAGAGGGAGTAGATTTAGAGGGAGTTAATAGAAGAATCTTAGTTTTGTTAGCGTTAGGTGAGAGGTGGTTTTGGTGCATCCATTTTTCAGTGGTTGAGAAGGCAGTTTGAGTTAGAGACTGGAGTTCTGTTAGGTTGGAGGCATAGCATATCAAAGTTGAATCGTCTGCATATTGGACAATTTTGGTACTAGGAATGGCTTTGTGGAAATCATTAATGAAGATGTTAAATAGCAGAGGGCCAAGTATGGAACCTTGGGGAACTCCTGTGGGGGTGGGAAGGAAGGTGGAGGAGGCTTGACCCCATTTCACGGCTTGGGGCCTGTCTGAAAGATAGCTGGAGAACCAGGAAAGAGTTTTTGGGGAGATTTTGAGGTTAGATAGATGGTTTAGTAGATGGGTATGGGAGATGGTATTGAAAGCTCTAGATAAATCTAATAGAACAGATTAAACTAAGTTACCAGAATCTCGAGCTGAATTGACAGAGTGTAAAAAGGAGAGAAGGGCTGTGCTGGTATTGTGTCCAGGGTGGAAGCAGTGTTGGGTAGGACAGTGCAGCTGGTGTTCGGTCAGGAATGGCATGAGCTGCTGGTGTATGCATTTTTCAAGAAGTTTAGAGATGGGTGAGAGGATGGCTATAGGGCAGAAGTTGGAGAAGTTACAGCTTTGCCACCCTTGTGGAGTGAAAGAATAAAAGCAGACCACCATAGTTTGGGTACATAGGACTCGAGGAGTGATCTGTTTATCAGGATGCTGAAAGGGAGAGAAATACTGTCAGAGGCAATTTTTAAGAAGGAGGAGGGGATGTCATCAGGGCATTGGTGCAAGGTTTAAGTTTGGAGAGAAGTTATTTTTATAAGGTAGGTGGGTGCAGGCTTAAGTTCAAAAGTAGGTGGTGTGGGAGGAGAGGGGGTTAAGGAGATGTTGTTGGGGAAGGTTTTGGTTAGCTCAGTAATTTCTTGGTCAGATTTGCTAGTATCAGGACAAGGGTTGTTTGTTGTACCAAGCTTGAGAAGGGAGTTAATAGAGTTCCAGAATTGTTTGGGGTTTTTCGCATGATTTATTTGTAAATGGTTATAGTAAGATTTTTTATCTATAATGATTTGTTTTTTGGCTAGGTTTCGCAGCTGTTTGTATTTAAGTAAGAATACAGGCTGTTTATGATGGAGATAGCTTTTCCAAGATTTGTCTCTTTGTTGCATAATTTTCTTGGTTTCGTTCGTAAGCCAAGGGGCAGTCTTGGCTTTAACTCTTTTAGTTCGCATGGGAGCTATGGAATTTAGGACAGTAAGGAATGTAGAGTTGAAGAAATCAACAGCTTCGTCTAGAGGTAGGGTTTTTAGTGGGTTCCAGTTAGTGAGATTAAGGGAGTCAGAGAAGGTAGAGGGGTTAAAGTTAGTTAGGTTACGAGTGTGTAAGAGTTAGTGGGAGTATGAGGAAGAGGATGTAGCTCTATGGGTGAAGGCAGGGAGGTGGTCTCCTAATGGGTTGGGAGTGACACCAGATGTTGAGGTTCTGTTAGGGTGAGATGCCTGGGTGGTTGGTTTTGTTGGGCCTAGTAATGGAGTTAATGAGTTGTGTAAAGTTGAAGAGATTGACTGATATGGTGGGGTTAGGGTCAATAATTTTTTGCCAGTCAATATTTACATCTCCCATAATGTAGGTTTCATGATTAATATTTGAGGAAGTCCAAGAGAGGATGTCTTCCAAGGTATTGGTGTTGTTACCAGGAGGAATGTAAAGGGAGATGATGCAAATACTTTCATGGTCATTTAATTTTAGAATGCCAGTAAATAGTTCAGCATTATTAAAGGAAGGGATAGGATTTGGGAAGGGAGGGATGGATAAGTGATTGGAGTAGATTAGTGCTACATCACCACCTCTTTTTCTTAGGCGGTCAGATCCGAGAGATTGAAATCCAGGGGGAAGGAATTCTGGGTCGGTTATGTGTGGTTTTAACCAGGTTTCAGAGATGGCTACTATGTCAGGTGAATTATGGTTGAGCCAGGCATGAAAGAGGGTAATTTTATTAGCTAAGCTTTGGGCATTGATGGTGAGGAATTTGAGGTGTTTACTGATTGGTTTGTTGTTGGAGCTAAGGTTTTTTGTTTGAGAAATGTTTGGTCCAGGGTTGGGATGAATGTCGCCTGCTAAGCAGAGGTAAGAGAGAAGGTGAATAAGTTTGTTAGGATTGTGTTTGGTTGGGAATGGATGGTAGGGGGTGGGTTTAGGTTTGCAGAATTTAGTGGGGGATTTGGAAGAGTTTTAATGTTAATAGAAAGGTGGGGTGAAAGGGAGTTAAAGAGGCAGAGATGTTGTGGAAGTGACTTGTAGGGTAGGGGTGTGGAGGTAGAGGTGGAGGTTGGTATAAGAGGTGGCATGGTACAGAGGAAGTAGAATGAGGAGTAGGAGTAATGTAGGAGTAAGGATTGTACTAGGAAAAGAGAGCATCGTAGATGTAGTTTGATTTGAAGTGAAAAGATATGTAGGTTAGAGAGAGTTAGGTAAGGCTGGAGGGTGGGGAGGAGGAGTGCTGAATAAGGTGTGGTTGGTGGAGGGGGAGGTAGTTTTAGGGGAATGGGAGGAGCAATGTTTTGAGGGGATTAGGTGATGTAAGAGGGAGGGAGTATGGGATGGCAATAAATGTAGGAGCACTGTGGGCGGGTGAGAATTGGGGGCAGGGTAGGGGAGCGGAGTGAGACCGCAGGGAGAACGGAGCAGGATAGAGAAACAGGGCAGAAGAGTCCAGCTGAAAACGTTATCAGCCACTGCAGGTTACAGCTACGGTAAGTAGGTAAAAGTACAGTAAGACTGGGTGGAAATAAATAGAGCTTGAACAACACAGGGGAAAAGAAAAATATAAGGTAGGGAAAGTAGAGTAAAGTTAGGGGAGGGTTGGCTTTAGAAGTATTTAGAGGTAAAGTTGGATTAAAAAGATTAATAGAATAAGAGCAGGCAAAAAGCGGAATGGTGCTGTCACCTAGTGGAGAAAGGAGAAATGGCAGGCAGAGAAGGATAGGCAGTAAAATAGAGCCTCCAAGGTAAAGAAAGATAGAAGTAAAAAGAAAATAAAAGGTAAAATAATTACCCCAATCTATCATCTTGTGAAGAAACTGGAACATGACACTGCTATGTGATGACGCTCTGCTTGCTGTAGTTCTTAGCGCAACCTTACTGCCATTGAAGATTTTTTTTTATTTTACTATGAATCTTTAATGAACTAATAAAAAATGCCTTCAACTGTCATACTGGAGAATTTTTTCATCATACTGGAAACCTTTTATAGTCTCAATTTATGTTACAAAGTATATACAATTATGTTACAAAGTATATACATTTTATCTGACCAGGGAGGTATAGACACAAAGTCAATCCCTCCCTGGTCAGATCTGACCATAAACTAATCACAATGGAAATCCACATCTCATCCACACAGCCCACAAAGGTAACCACTTTGAAAAACTTCTTCAAAGCTGACTTTGAGATCCTAAAAACAGAGGTGGCTAACTTCACAGCACCCATGCCAATGGAAAATAGGTGCATGACTGCCGAATCATACACCAATGCACTGTACGAACATGTACATAAATGCATGGAACTAGCCATACCCAACAGAACCAAGACACTCTCCCCCAAAAAAGGAAGCCAATCTGGTGGTCCCCTGTTATTAATAAACTCGACAACAGAAGGAAGAAACTGTTGCAGGAAAAAGGTGAAGTCCCAAGACAGGAAAAGCTCCCTTATTAGCCTCAGCAAAAAGGTGATATCACTCATCAAATCCTCCAAAGCCAGCTATGAAGGCAAAATTGTGGTATACACTAAAAACAATCACAAAGCCTTCTATACTTATATCAAAACCCTCCACGGCAATACCCAGATTTGCTCTGAGTTACTGCACAATGTTACCTCCTATACTGAGCCAAAAGATATTGCCAACATACTGCCCGACAGATTCAGTGCCAACTCTACCTCCCCCCAAAAGGACCAATCATAATACCAGAAGAATGCCAGGCACCTACCATTACTGCAGCACAGGTTAAAGGCTTTAACTTAAAGCTGCATTGTCCAAGGTCAAGAATACAGCTTCCATGGGACCTGATAATATCCCTGGCTGTGTTCTACATGAACTACAAAGTGAACTGGCACATGTGTGTGCCCTGTTCAATCACAGCCTCACCTCAGGCTTTGTCCCTACTGAATGACGCACTGCTACAGTCATCCCTCTCCATAAAGGGGAGTGACTACAGACCCTGGGAATTATCGCCAATTAGCCTGATGAGTCTGATATGTAAAGCTATGGAGCACATCATCATGGACCTGATTAACAAAGATCTAGGAAATATCCAACCCCACGCAATTTGACTTTGTGAAAGGGAGATCATGCCTGCTCAACCTGGTTGACTTCTTTGAGCCAGTCACCAGGGCTGTGGATGACGATAAGGCAGTGCATACAGCCTAGCTTGATCTCACCAAGGTCTTCAATACCATTCCTCTCTCAGGAATTATTGATAAACTCACCAAAGTAGGCATCAACCCCTATATAACTAGGTGGGTTGCAAATTGTCTCACAGATAGAACACACAGTGTGAAAGTAGCAGACTCCAAGTCAGACTGCTGACCAGTCACATGTGGAGTCCCTCAGGGATCGGTCCTGGGTCCTCTCCTGTTCAGCATCTACTTCTCAGAAGTTGAGGCCAACACGGAGGGACTCTGGCTGACCAAGTTCACAGACGAATGCAAATGCTATTATTAACTCCCCAAATGATGCAGACATCCTATCGAAATGCCTTACTGAGAACAATGACTGGTGTTGAAACCATGGCCTTAAGCTTAATGCCAAAAAATGCGTCATCATCCCCTTTGGTAAAAACTCAGTTCCCACTAATTACCACATCAATGGGAGCCCAGTGAACACTGACGGCATTATAAGAGACCTGGAGATGCAGGTTGACAGCAACCTCTCCTTCGACCACCACATTGCCACTGTGGTCAGAAAGTCCTATGTGGCACATCTCATTTCCAAGGGTTTTGCATCCAGGAAGAAAGAAGTCATCACCTCTCTCTCTCTCTCTACTCTTCCCTCGTTAGTCCAATCATTGAGTATAATGCCCCATTTGGCATGTGCCTCACTAGACACCTGCAACAGCTGGAGTGGCCACAGAAGTACCTCACGAAGAGGATCCTAGGCATTAAACACATGTCCTAAACGGACAGACTCAAAAGACTCCGGCTATTCTCTGTCTCATATCACCTACTTAGAGACGATCTCTGCTTGACTTACAAAGCCATATCTGACCCAGCTCTGTTAGAAATGCTACATCTAAAGAAATCCCAATCCCTCCGGGCCACACACTCCAGCGACCTCAACCTCATCACCACATTCAACAGAACATCCTGGAGGGACAGGTTCCTCACCCAGAGACTGCCCATGCTCTGGAATAGACTTCCCATACATGTCAAGCAGAGCACCTCACTGTCCCTCTTCAAGAGAAATCTTGATGAGTAGACGGGTAATAGAAAGTTCACCCCGGGGATCACTCCAGTGGCTCTACTTGATAGAGGCACTGAGAACTAACGTCGAGTGGCATAGTGGCAGGGCACTTCTATGGGCTAGGCTTATAAAGGCTCCATGGCCTATGAACCTATTTAAAAAGTATAAACTCTTCACTGTTAGATCAGAATAAGTATTCAGACACAAGCACTTATCTATGATAAATAAAGCAACAATTATTTTAGAATAATGGGGAATGTCAGACTTGTGTTGTTTTTTGTTTTCGCATGTAGATTATTTGCTTAACTCTTCATATTTACTTGATTTTAGCCTGCTGAAATCTGTATTAATAGGCAGTGCACCTAAGTATTGAAAAAGGGAATAATTTCCCATAACTAAGGTCCTAAGGAGACTGAGATTCAGGTTAGCACCAACTCTGAAATACACCCTTTTGGTGATGTTTCATACAAGAAAGCAAGGTAAAATAAATTAGTATCACACATCAAACGGTATTAATTGTTGGAAGTTGTGATTGAATGTATTTTTGTTGCATGATGCTGTTTGTCAAGTTTCTGACTTAGGTAGTATATTTAATTTGTTTACAGTAAGATAATGCATAGCAATGATATCCTTCCTTTTTCTGTGTATATAATATGATGTTATGTGCTTCAAACTTTTTTTTCAGCATTTCTGTATTACGAAAAAAATGGTAGAACACACACACACACACACACACACACACACACACACACACACACACACAGGTAGCTTCACTTCATTTTTAGGAAAGATGTTTGGGTTGATAGAATAAAGTTTAGGTCCCTAGAGCGTGTAGCTTGGAGGGATTGGGATTTCTTTAGGTGTAGCATGTCCAACAGCTCTGGGTTTGACATAGCTTTATATGTTAGGCAGAGATCACCTCGGAGTAGGCGATATGCTACAGAGTAAAGCTGGAGTTTTTGAGGCGGTCAGTGTAGGGCATTTGTTTGAGGCCAGTAATCCTCTTTGTGAGGTACTTCTGTGGCCTTTCCAGCTGCTGCAGATGTCTTGTGAGGTACATTCCAAAAGGGGCATTGTACTCTATAATGGGCCTAATGAGTGACGAGTAGAGAGGAACACTGAGCATCTATAATATTTTTTTTAATTTGCTAATCAAGTAAATTCACTAGGTACAATCCTGTTTTCAGGGGTGTTCCATGAACCATGTCTAATTAAATGTCACAAAGTAAGCAAATTGAGGCTATGGGAATCAAACCCTGGATGACAGAATATAGGTTGTTAGCAGCTCACAGCCTTAAACTTCTGTGCAAAACTGACATCAGTAAAGAGGGTTTATGAAAATTGTGCAAAACTGAATAATAAAGTCTCCTTAAAGCAATACAAGACAGAATCATTATGGCACCATGACTGGTTTTCTTCCACCACAGTTCTCCTTTGCATGTGTTGTATCATTTTTTTTGTATCTTCTTAGAAGAGGCAACCGACTATCATAAACATGTTGTTACATATGTAATGGTTAGAAACGCCCAAGAATTCACCATCTTCTACTGTTTGATAATGTTTGCATTGCTGTTAAGAAATATAATGACAATGTTGCAATGATTATAATTGTCATACTTGTTACTAAGATGTTTATAGATGAATTTTTCAGGAAAAAAAATATTTGTTGCAAGAAATGGTCCTAATGATGGAAAATACCACTAACCTTTTAGAAATGAAAATGAGGACTTGTTCAGAACTGATAGAGAACTGCATGCCAGAGAAATTGTGCAGGATGGGGAATAATCAACTTTCCAAATGCCTTTTCTCTGCCTTTTTAATAGTTGCATAAGCATGAGGTACTACTGCAGTTGTACTGTTGAAAAGTACTAGTCTATGTGCCTGCTGCCGATCTGTCACCTTCCACAAAAGATTTGATGTTCAAGTGTATTTAAAAATGAAAGGAATGGTTTAGACACTCACACAGCAGGCTTAAGCATAACCAAGCATGCACTCTGGCTTATATGTCAAGGATAAACTTGCCAAAAAAATCCATCAGTGACTCCTGATTGTTAAACAAATGAGTGGAAGTTGTTTGCTTCATGAAAGGTATACTGGTTGCACAATCTGCCTGTATTCTAAAATTAGGCATTTGCCGCAGTGAAACTGAGGTGCTTAATGCATGTAAATGTATGAGACTTTGCTACATAGCTAGGAGTTTTTAAACATTTCTCCTTCTTATTTTTTTTGGGCGGGGACCAACTGATTCATCAGTGATCTGGTTTGAAAAATGAGCATGTTCACTGGAGCAGTTCATTCTTATTAGGCTAAAGAACTAGAAATGCCAGATTGAATTGCATAGAAGAATGTTCGACTTCTATCAAGTAGGCATTGATCACTGTAAGAAGCTATGAAGTCACCATACCTTTGTATAACTTTAGTGTGCACTATAGAAAAAAAATTGTATTTAATTTGCCAGTGCAGTAAAACATATCAGTACAAACATGGAGTAATCAAAATGCATGTTCTACTGAACTTTACATAATTTGAGGGTCACATACACGGTCTAAATCATGAATGCTTATTCTGAAAATGATTTGCGAGATAATATTTGTCTTACATAGTTTAAGGATGGAGGACCTTTCTACGTACCACATGGAAAATGGCCTTGATGACACATAAACGGTGTAAGTATATTCTACTGGCCTACCTATACATTTTTAACTGAAATAGCCCAGAAATAGTGTGATGTGGCCCTTCTAGCCATTCTACAGAATAGAGAAACTGAAAATACTATATGTCAAACAGTATTATAAAGAGAATAATCCTATGTAGCCTTGATGGAGTTCTTTCCTTGTTCTTATTTTGTATAGATTCAAGGGTCATACTATGTCAGATGTGATTCACAGCCTGTTTTTTTTATTTTACTTAACTTTATTATTTGGCTGTCTCATAAAATGAACTAGATGCAAACACCTTTTTTTCAGGGGAGACTCAGGAACACCGAGTAGTTAAACAGAATTGTTCACAGTTGAACAGTATAGAAATGGAGAGTGAAGGAACCAAACCCAGTCTGCATTGTGGAGCTCATTAGCAGTTTGTACCAATAACCATTTTTCAAATTAGTATTTTCATTCTCCGTATAAAATTCAGTGCAAAATGAATCCAGGCCCAAACAATTTAATTTCAGTGCTTCTGATTTTTTTTTCACTAAACTTCATCTGTGCTTTACAGTTATGTCATTGTTATACATTTAACAAAGCAATCTTGATTGATTTCTACAATACACATATGCTAGATTATAAAAAAAAAAAAAAAAATAAATCCTGTATCATATTAGAAAAATGCACTGACTTTAGTCATCATTCATTTTTATTCCTTGTGAAAATACCATCCTTTTACATTCTGCAATAATCGCTCGATCATATCCATGAATTTATAACCTTTTTATGGTTATGTTTCCCAAGGGGTATAATGTCACGTTTCATGATTCAAGGTTTTAGTAGTGTGCTGTACAAATTCTCATTAACATTTTGTAGATCGTCCCCAGTCGGTTATTGGAAGAGTGAATCTGAGGAAAGCAGAAATATTTAGCCAAAGTTTATAGTCTGTAGTAATTGCATAAAAATACAGCACAGAGTAGGATAACTGGCAATAGAAAAAACTGAGTCTCTGAGATATAGCCTTGACAGAAAAGATAACTTTATTTAAATAAAGTCCAGGAGGTCCAAGCATATAACTCCATTTTCATTTAACTCCAGAAGAGTAGCATGTATTATATATGACATATTATATATGACAATATTGGCAAATAATATAGTAGCCGTCTCTTATATAGTATTTATTCCTTGGCAGATATTTTGTTCAAAGACCATGGTAAAGACTAAAGTAGTCGTTCTTTCATTTCACCACAGATCAGACTATATACATAAAAGAAGCTGCAAAAAATATGTCCACATGTTTTAGTAAAAAACATTAATAGGTGTGAGTAATGCAGGATTTATTCATAAATGGCATGGTTTTATGCGGGCAATGCCCAAATGATCTAACAAATGGAGCCGTGGATAAATCCAGCATTAGCTATACCCAGTAATGAGCTATTGCTATTATATAATGACATTATTTAAGAAAAAAAAGTTTAGTATCTTTTCTAAATAATGTAAGTGTATAAAGGAAATTGAATGTTCTTCTACGGCTCCTCCTTGAAGGGGATACGTAAGACAAACACATGTAGTCAGCCTGTATGAGGCAAGGCTTGCCTAGTACGCTAGTCAGAGTTTAATTTCTGTCACATTTGTTAAAATAAAATGGATTGTCAAGCTCCAGTAAATGGGAATAAGTGATTGCTACTGAGTGGTGTTTGGCAAGCTGTTGTTTTATTTTCATTTTTTAAATAAATTAATTTTTTAGTTCTTACTGGACTTTCTATTCTTTTATTTGACTTTATTTTAATTTGGGAAACAGAAGAACAGCACAATTCTCCTGTTTATGTGAGGGCATTTTATGGCTCCTTACATTACAGTGGTGAGATTTTTTTTCTTTTTCTATTTTAATGTTTTTTTTGTACAATTTCTTTAATGGGTAGAAATTTGTCTTCCCCTGTTCTGATAACTGAGTTTGTTTTCCCTTAGATAGTGGTCATGTTGAAGAAACCGTCTTAATTTTAACAAAAAGAAATTATGTTACCATAAATATATGGCCTTTTAAAATATGAAGGCTGTTTTTATGTTTTTGTCCAAGTAGGAAGCTTGAATTGATTGCAATCCTAGATTGAAATTATGTCTTGGGATAACTGTTTTGTTTCAGTGGCAATTGTGATAACAGGTAAGAGGTTCAAAGACATATGAGCATTCACTCACTATGATTATACCAGAATGTTTAATAAAATTCATACATATCCAATCACCATGATTGTAATAGAATACTAAAGAAAAAAAAAACTCATACTATGCTGTGTGCTACTGAATGGCAGAAAACTTTTCAGAATATTATAACAGCTGTCAAATTGTGCTACTGCCAGAAAGTTATAACAGCTACACCAAAAAGCTGATAAGATCCAGTGTCCTCCATTACTACTACATTAGTAACTATAATCATGTAATTGGTTTGTTCTGTTTTTCCATCTTTTCTTTACAGCTTTCCTAACCCAACCTGCTTTACTGTCCCCTTGATCTCCTATTGTGCCCTGTAACTGACATCTAGAATGTCACTTCAACAAGTGCCACTAACTGTATGCAGATATTTTTGAGCACTCCACTCCGACATGCCATACAACAGGAAGCTATAGTCTACTAGCATCTATAAAACAATCCTGCAGACTGGAAGAATAGTCTAGCCCTACTGTTCCCATATACTAATTTCTTGCAAACCACTAACACTTGCACAACATCAGACTGAAATGTCCCAATTTTTTTTACATCTACTAACTTTCCAACAGGACCAATTTTAAGTATACACATAATGCTTGACTCTATAACTTATGCTATGACTGTATTAGACAATACGCATACAACTATTTTACAGTGAAACCCTAACTGTGATAAAATTCCTGGGGATAACATATACACTTTATATGTACAAATGTATGTAACACCTTTACATTTGTTTACACTTTAGCTCATATGTATGTTACACTTTATATTTGTTTACACTTTAGCTCATATGTATCTTACACCTTTATATTTGTTTACACTTTAGCTATGTACCTTATGGTTGAATGTACTCTGACCATTTATTATATACATCAGTGTTTAGAAGACGGTATGAACGTCACCACTTTTGACAATGATCACGTATCAAAACAATTTATATGTCTCCAACGTATATCTATACGTATCAATTTAATATCATGAATACCTTTTTATAAGGAATTCTGCAATGTTTTTCCAGTGTTATATATTAAGTATCCCCAGGACTCCACAAAAATGACACGATGCCCTGTCATAGTAACCTGGGAAATAAATACATACGTACGTACATACATACATACATACATGTGTACATAGCTAATCTCAAGTATAAAATTATGCATATGTATAAGTAAATGAATGAATGAATGAATTTGCTTACAGATTCCCAGAAAAGGCTTCCATACAATATTTGCATAGTTACTGCTGAGTCATCACTAATGTAGAACATACCACTACACTATTAACAGCAAAATTATCAAAATTATTATTAAAATGATTATCCAGGCAGAAGCCAAGTAAGCACTAGGTAGAGGCACAGACAGTGGACATTAAAGAAAAAAAAATATTTAAATGGCACTTGTCAGATTTCATGTTATTCATTTACAGATATAACCATTGTACAGATTTCTGTGGTTGTTGTTTGTCTTTCGGCTTTTCCAGGTTAGGGGTCACCACAGTGGAACTCTGGTCCATTAAATGATTGGCAGTTGGTTTTTGTGGTGTCAAGTTGCCAGCCCGACGCCCAACCTTCAACGAAGGCACGCCCATTCAACGCATGTCTTTTGAACGCCCACTCGACCTCGGGGAGGACATGCAGACTCTGCACAGAAGGCACTCCTAACCCAAGCCGAAAATTGAACGGGAGTGCCTCTTGCTGTGAGGCAACAACGCTACCGCTGCACCACCGTGGAATACGTACAGATTTCTGTGGTAAGTGTCTCAAATGACTGGTTGCTTGGTTTGGCCTTAGGCTAAAATAACTTTTTTTGTAGACATTAGACACTGGTTAAGCTGACCAGTTTAAAATATACTTAAAAGGGATTCACTTTATATCCTCGAAATACTGAAATATCGAAATTCAGTATTTCGAGGCTATAAAGTTGAAACCTTAAAACAGCTAAACCTCAGAAGCGCGAAGTTCAAAATCTCACACACCAGAGATTTTGAATTCTGCGCTTCTACTGCACACACACACACAAACATACACACACACACACACAGAAACACACACACACACACACACACACACACACACACACACACACACACACACACACACACACACACAAGCACAAGTTCTCTAATACATAA
>NC_056729.1:1600075116-1600142616 GCF_019279795.1 Protopterus annectens
GTTAGCCAATCATTTCTGTTTGGTTTGTTGATTCAAGAAATTTTAGGGACGAATGTGTCCTGGAGGGATCTGAATGCATTGTTTAGAGCTTATGCAACAAGGTGAGGGCTGCTTAGGTTTAACATGAAAAAAAAACAGTAACACAGAGGGCTTCATTAATTTTCTTTTTCTTATGTGTGAGTCTGTCTTAGTCCTTAAGGACATTAATTTTAGGGGAATTTTTACTGTGGGGGTATGTATCATGAAAGTTATTGTTCAATGGTTACTATAAGAAGGAGGATGGCTGGTAATCTTTGAGAATAGACTAAGTTTATCAGTGATTAGATCTAGAAAGAAATGATTGTTAGTGACGGGGTTAGGCCATGGCTTTTGCAGTAGATTCTTTATGGTTGATGTCAAGCAGAATTTCTTTGCTGTTGTGTTGTTTGGGCTGAGGCATATTTAAGCTGACGTTACCCAATGGGATGTGGCTATTTTGTTTTCTAGTTGGGATTTAGAAGGAGGAGAGAGATAGAGTTGCATTTTTTTTTGTTGTTTGTGGTAATTTGTAGAAGTAGCCAGTTAGGGGTAGTGGCAGAGAATCTGTTAGCATCGGGGTAGGAATAGGATCTTTAGATGAATTTTACAAAGTTGGAGAATTCCACTTCCATTTCTTGGGCTGGGTCAGGCATCTAGAAAGAAATTATAATTTGGGAAAAATGGTTTAAAGTTTGGATCTTCTTTTTTTTAATCTAGGACTCGGTAATAGCTAGTATGTTGGTACTGTGCATTTTAAGGGGAGCATAAATCTAAATGCATCTAGGTGTCTGTATAGGTCTATATTATATTGTCAAAATGGCATTACAGCGAATGCCATTTCAATGACAAATATAGAGCGAAATCCAGAAACAGTGAAACCCAAGGTCTAAGCAAGGGAGGCAGTAAGAGTGGAAATCCTTATGATGTATTTGTTTCCCACAAGTTAAACAATTATTTACTTTATCTGACATTGGCTGAGGCAAGAAAGAGTCCCCAATGGGGTACTTAGCTTTTTCGAAGTCTTCGGTAGCTGAATCACAGGAGCTGGCCGACTGTCACTTGCGAACTGCTTCTGCTTCGGGCACCACGCGGCAAGAAAGACTGAGGAAAATGGCGTCGGCTGATGCTTTTATACCCCAGACGCTCTGACGTCAGGGAAAGTGCGACATCAGCCGAGGCCAGACCCAGACTTTGGAATCCGGCCGACCGAAGGCTGCCTGAGGCAGGACAACCCATATGTTATGACTGCAGATGCATCCTTGAAGGACATCAGTGAAACCCAAGGTCATCAATTTATTTCCTAGGAAAAAAAATCAGTAGACTAACAAGCCACAGTACACCAGCAAAAACATTTCAAAGTGGGGGGTTTCACCTCCACACTCCCCAATGGGGGGGGGTCTGTGCCCCCCACACCTCCCTAACTAAATATACCAACTCTGAGATCACACTAAAGTGGGGGTAAAGGGCAATGTCATGGCTCAGGCGAAGTGATTTTTTTTCCCTAGGAAAGAAATGGCTGACCTCAGCTTTTGCTGTTTAGGCATTTGGCTCTATATTTGTCATTGAAACAGCATTTGCTGTAATGCCGTTTTGGCAATATAATATAGACCCGTCTGCATACCTAAAATTACCTACTAAAGGCAGTGTTTTGCTGACACTGTGACATATTCTTTAGAATTTTACAAGATAATTTCAAACATTTTCCATTTGGGGACTACTAGAAGGTCCAAACAACCTTTAGGATTCCATATTTTACTATTCACAACAAGCATATTCGTATGACGTATTCTGGGTGACATGCTTATTAAGTATCAAAATAATGTATTTATTGTATCATAGTTCATAGGCCGTTACATAACAACTAAAAATAATGGGTGGGATTCATAAGCAGGGTGGTCAGTGCAAAACCAGCCTACAGCTCAGAAAGAAGGCTTGTAGAAATTCAAACATGTTGTGTAGAAACTTGAGAAATAAGAGTTTTAAAATTCAACCAAAACATATCTGTCAGGGTCTTAACACCAGAAATCTGGACAAAGCCAAAAATAATGGGGGGGGGAGACAAAGGCTCAATAATAGGGACAAAAAAGACACATTTTAAATATTGCTCACATACACTTTGAAGATTTTGTGCCACCATGGATTTTCTGAAGGACATGATTTGTCAGAAAACCACAAACTCCTACATGTTGTGGCTCAGTGTCAAAGAACTGGTTTCAGATTTGTGAAGCTGATGCCTGTGATATCACTAACATGTTCCTTTAGGTTGCTGAAAGGGCCCTGTAGCTGTGATGCTTAAGCATGCTCATACCTTAGTATCAATTAGAAAGGGGCATGCCACATGTCCCTGTCCATTCTGGTTGTTGGTTTCACAATTCGCCTAGGTCTATTACAGACTCTTCTCTCAAGGGATATGGTTTGTTATCTGTTAGTCTGTGAGCTGACAGTATGTCAGTCACTGCCTGTACCTCTTCCATTGGTAAGAATGGCCAAATGCGGTCAGTACTGTGGTCTGTGGCTCCAGTGGCTGCTGCTGACTCCAACTCATGCCGCTGTGGTACAGCTGCTGCTAATTCTATCATTATGCCCATCATTTACACCATGAATCTCAGTGTCCAAAGTGGGACAGCCTGTTTTATGCATCACTAAATCAGTCCAGCATTTTGGGTGTTGTTATTTGTATACTTCATGTGGATCATTTGCATGGGGTTCCACATTTCCATGCCATTATTTACTCATTAGCATATAGTGCATGCATTACTATTTTGTCCCTTGCTCAGAAGTGCTAATTGTATTTATTATAGAATCTCCCACATTCTTCACTTTGTCACTACCTACACTAATAATGCATTGTGTACTGCATTAGTTGTGAATGAATCGCAACCTATGTTCACATTCATATTCAGCAGGAGAAAAGACTTGACAACATAAGCTTTTGAACACAGCTTCTTAATTAATGTAATAGACTACAGAATGTAGCAAAGATAATTGAGAATTTTTTTTGTTTTTAATACGGGAAATTTCTATGAATTTGCACAAAGAAAAAAAGAATAAATCAATGCCATGGATAGACAGGAAAATGTGGTTGGGAAGATGAACATTTATTTTATATGAATAAAAATATTTGGCATTTTCATAGCCTAGATGGAGATATTAAGCTTATTTTCCAATTACTTTCTGCATAAGAAAAATGTCATTATGAATTATTGTGCTTTTTTTCTATTATAATTTTCTTAAAAGGCACCAGCTCTTTTCTGTCAAGTGATGTGGGATTTTTAATCTGCATCTCAGCTGCTGCCAAATCAGGCAAGTAAAATGCCCCTCTCATGTTGTACTGTAGTGTCACTAGCAGAACATGAATCTATGCACCCGGGGTGCTTCTAGAACCCACAGTTTTATGTCCATTTTATCATCTACAATCTAACTGTTAAATTATCTCAACAAACATGATACGTCTAGTTGAGAATGAAGGTCAACAGGTTGTTAATTAAACACAACTGGCATTGTATCAAATACACATTCACCATCAAAGTTAATATTTCTACAAATGCAATTGCAGATACTGCATAAGTACCAACTTTCCTCCTCAAACTATTCTACAAGTTAATCTGCAACCTTCCATTCTATTCCACAGGTCTGTACCATCTCATAAAAGGTGTCATTCATTGCCTAACATTATTTATGTGCAGAAATAATGAACACATCTGCTCAGATATGAATACATTAGACTGTTCCCCATATCCCCATGACATTTGTACTGTGAGAAGTCTTGATAATACATTGTTTCATACTTTTACAATCGGAAAAAATACCACATACCTTTTAAAAATATAAAATTGCTTCAGTCTGACAATTTACAGTTTGAAATCTCATAATTTACTGTTATATGCCACAGCCACACTTGTTTAGATTTTCCTGTACTATGTGTTTTAAGTTATCACCATTGTATCTAAAAAGAAAGCTGAGGTTTCCAACCCCCTAACTCTCCTGTAGCAAGTAAGGAATATAATATGCCTGCTGCTTGGAGCTGTAGCTATTTAAAATTCCCTTGTAATCAAAACGTAAGATTGTTTTACTACTCATTAACACTGAACAAAGATTTAGACGTGTGAGGCAATGCATTGGTACAAGTACTATGTGACTCCTGCATTGCAATGAGATTGGAATTTGCAATATTCAGCTGAATTAAATTCTCCTAGGAAATGCAAACTTAGAAGTGTTTCTATGTTCAAACTAGGAAAGGAAAATGACGCAGAAATAACAATAAATGAAAGCAAAGTTATAGTCAAGCACATACTTGCCTGTTGAAGGTTGAACAAAGCCCTAACACTTTAAAATGATTTAACAGCTTTAATTAGATATTCAGACTTAAGTAGAAAATGTAGCAGAAGCAAAATTCATGATTATCAGTTAGTAGCTGAGAAACTCCAGATTCAACCTTGAGATTGGGGGAAGCTTCTAGAAAAAGCTTAGTGAAAAACTACTAAAATGAAGTTTAAGTAGAAAGCTTATCCTCATGATTACTAGCTCAGGTTAATTCTTTACTAATCAATATACAACAGTTTATAGGGGTTACTAGTTAAAGAGCAACTACAACCTCAGAAATAAAACTTCAAAACACAGTTGGGTGCATTTCAACATATGCAATACTCTGTTGTTCCTTCTATTAAAAAAATAGTGTCAATGTCACTTTATGAAATTATTTGATTATTATGGTTGGAACCACTTTATTCAGCATTCCAAAAATATTCTTTTTGACAGTGTAGCACAGTTGCGTTAGATTCATCATCATCATCAGTCTCCTTTTTCTCATTTTCTACACGGGTTTGGGTTGTCATGTCAATTGTTGCCATCTCTCTGTATTCAATGCCACTCTCTTGGCTTCTTCGATACTCATGCCTGACTCTCGCAGGTATTCTCTCAAACAATCCATTTACTTCTTTGTTGGGCATCGTTTCCTCTTGCCTTCTTCCTCTCTGTCACAAATCTTTTTCACCAGATTGTCTTCCTCATATGTGCCCAAACCACCATACTACTTCGGCTTCTGCTCTTATGTCCTCATTTATTCATCGATCCCCCAGTATGTACCCTACCACCCATCGCAGGTACTTCATCGCCATCACCTCGTTTCCTTAACTGCTCTGCCTTTACTGACCAGGTTTCTATAGCATAAAATGGTGCTGTTTGCACCACTGTTTTGTATATGTTAGTTTTCAGCTTCTTTGGCATTCTTGGGTCATAAACTACACTTGACACTCTGTGTCAGTTGGCTGCAGCACCTCTGATTCTAGTTTTGACCTTCTCATTCAGATTTCTGTTCTTCTCAACCACATCTCCCAGATACTTAAAGCTGTTAACCTGTTCCAATATCTTTCCTTCTATCTCGATTCTCAGCTTCTTCTGAATTCCACTATTTGCTGCCATTACAACTGTCTCATCTGTACACAGTTTCATCCCATGCCCTTTCAGTTTTGCATTCCATTCCCCTATCCTTAGTTGAATTTCTTGCTCAGAGTCTGCCTGTAATGCCATATTATCTGCATACAGCAAATTTGCTGATCTGCCCCCCCCCAACCCGTTTGCTAATGTAGTCTATCACCAGTATGAATCGTGCCATAAATAGAGATGTTCCAGTATATTCACTGTTGCAATCATGATATCTAAGACTCCTGAATGCAGAGAGACTAATAGTTGGCCCATATTCTACAGTTCTACCTTCTCCTTCCTAGGTTTGGCTGATTTTGTCCCAGTCAGGAGCATCAATTGATGATTCTGCTGAGCCTTACTGTCTTGTCTGAAAAAAAATGACTTGTGAGAGGTATCACAGCACAGCTGAATATGGGAGTGTCATCTCTAGGGACCCAATCCAACCCCCCCCCCCCCACCAAATTCATTTCTCTGGGTTCTAAGTGAGGCAATGCAAAGAAGCAAGAGTTACAGAAGGAAGATGGGGTGTAACATAAATAGGATACCCATCCCAATTCCAGGATGCCCAAAGGAAGAGAGAGAGAGAGAGAGAGAGAGAGAGAGAGAAAGGGGACAGTAGGGATAAATTGGACTGTGACAGTGAATATACACTTGAGCATCTACAATTATGGTAAGTTCTTAAGAAAACTGTCCTAAGCTCAATGTAGTATTCACTATTGCAGTCCTGACTCCTGGAACTCAAAGGACCAGTAGGTGACTGACCCTGAGAAGGAAGACAGCAGACCCTGAAGTATGGCCATGGTAAACCATAACCTGGCCCTGGGAACCAGGTAGGTTCTTCCAAAATAGATTGACTGTTTTCACACCTGAAGATAGCCAGGGTTGCTGCAGTGACTCTAACAGAATGAGCCTTAATGTGACCAGCATCAGCTTTGTCTTGGAAGGAATAACAAGAAAAGATACACCGGGCTAGCCGTTGTGACCTGGTCTGTTTTTTTTTTACATGCTTCCCCTCTATGCCCATTACAAATCAGGAAAATGGCTGGTGTGACTTTGTGGTATGATTTGTCCAGTCAAAGCAAAGTCTCAATTGTCTATGCTCATTCAAAGAATGTAAACCTTTCTGTCTTAGTCGGGAGATTTGGGAAGAAGGCAGAGATGTGAATGGCCTAGTTCAGGGACAGTTCTGTTACTACTTAGACATGATGGCAAGAAGTTGTTGTAATGTGACTCTGTCTTTGTGAACACAGGCATAGCTGATTCAACTACCATTCATAGATTAGTACTAGGTTATCTGACCTTGCAGGCCATTTTAAGCCTAAATAATTTCCCTTTCAAAGGTGAGAATCAAATCTTATACCTTGTGTCTGTGAGGTATGCACTTTAACCATTATGCCAACCTCCCAGCAGCCTGTCCCATTCCAATAAACTAGTGCCCTACCCCTTCAGCTCTTCAAGAGAATGTAAAAAAAAAAACAAAATTAAAGCAAAAAGGACTTCAGCAAAACTGCATGAAGCCAACTAACTTCCTGCAATACAGTATCCAGCAGACACGCCCCCACTTTTTCAAGTGAAGAACAATAAATAAATAAATAAATAAATATATTAAAAAAGGACTTACACTTGCACTCCACCCAGATGGCCAGATACACACCCCCTCCCTCCTGCTCCAACACTTCAATGGAAGAACAAAAAAACAAAGTCTGAGATCAATAACTTGGGGCTCCTGAAATACAGGAGCCAATCAAGTCTGTAAATCTGAAACTCTTATAGCAGAGGTAACACCCTTCTTCACATTCTAGTTAGAAAAAGAAATACAAATATTTTTTTTCTTTAAACTATAGCAAACTGCTTGATATAGCTTAAACCATAAAGTGAACACTGTAGCCCTCTTGTTTTACTAAAAAATGAAAAAAAAAATACTTTTAAACTATAGCAAACTGCTTCAGTTGCTAGAGCTTAGACCATACACAGAGTGCTATATTGCTCAGGTTTGACCACAAATGCAATATCAGCCTTTAAAAGCCAGTATGCATTTAAGAGTGAAAGGGGGACGATGGATCAGATGGCTGATCGTGCCCACTAACACTTTGCTCCACCCTAGTTATCCTAGTGCTTGTGAAAAATAAAAAAATGGTTCTTTGGACATAACAGTCCATAATTTTGAAACCCTTGTATCAGAGGTAAAAGCCACCAAACAGGTAGTCTTCCACGAAAGATCAGTGGTAAGAGCCATCAAAAAGGTAGCCTTCCACGAAAGGTATCGAAGGGGCTTGGAAGCAGCTAACTCAAAGTGTGGCAATGTGAGTTTTTCTTATATGTAGCTCCCATGGTAGAGTAATGTTTCTTTTTATTGGTCTATGATACAGCACACCCTTCAGGAACTGCTCAACTGGCAGCTGGCAACACAGTGGAGGATCCAATGGCAAGCAAGTGGAAATAACTGATTTATGTACCTTCAGAGAGGCAAAAGAGAGTCATGTTTTGTAAAGGTCTGACAACCATGGATACCTATTTCAGGGCCATAGTAATGACATTTAGCAAGGTGATCACAACTGTCAGCAACTGGGATGCCTGGTTTACCCCATACATCACCCATCCTGACCTGTCCAATCATCTAGATTTTTTTCTTCCTTTTCCTCACAGTTTGGCTTACTCTTCAATTTTTTCTTGCATTTATTCATTCATTCAACATATTCTATCTAAGCAAGACTATACTTTGATAACTGTAGAGAAAACAAGTGCTTTAATCCAGGGGTCTGAGGGCCTCTCTACCCCCCCTAAAATAGGTATCCACTTTCTATGTAATGCCCTCTGGTGTTAAACTGGAATGGGAATTATGGCAGAAATGCCCACTGTCATATATTTCAAGCTGTTGCTGTCATATATCTTTACACAGCATGCCTTATCACCCCCACACCCCCAAAAAGACGCCTTCTGTGTGCCCTTCTGACAAAAGAGTAGGTAGCAAGGCCATTTGGAACCCAGGACGAGACCCTCATTTGGTGCCATTTTTCAGAGTTAATCATTTAACTGTCATGTGATACATAACCAAACACAACACAACTTTAGCAATTTAAAGAAACCACACAGATATTAAAAAATAAAGCAGAATTGAGCATAATTCACTTCTCTTTGCAGGTACAGTTCAAATATCAGCAGTAGGATAACAAATTATACTATTAGAAGCTTGGTAAATATGGACTGCAACACAGTGACTGTGGTACAGACAGAAACATTTGCATATACATAGTGTACTGCACAAACAAACTTTAGTGTGCATTGTAGCACCATTTTTACCAGAAGTTTGCATCATATTGACAGCTCCTTGTAACACAATGTTTTAATAGTTAGTGCTAGTTTTTGAACACTTATCTACACAACAATGTGTGGTTTATTTGTCTGCTAGTAGCATGCCCAGTGGTATAATATGATACCAGACACTTACACTGTGTTTACTGTGTAGCAACAGGGGTGTGCTCTACTAGACAAGCTAGGCTGTACCTCTGAGTGCCTTTTTTCAGTTATAAAATGACCCCCAGACCTAACAAATAAAGATAAATGCAAACTGTAAGCAATAGAAGAAATAAAAAAAAAATATTTAAAAAAAGAAAAGACAAGAGAATAGGCCCTTCTGACAGAATGAAATGTATTAAGTTTATCTCATAAGCAGAATGCACAGGGTTTGATTCTTACCTTTGGGATGCGAAATCTGGCTAGATTTAAAATGGCTTACTAGGGTAGACAGCCTAGTACTAACATATGAACTTACACACACACACACACACACACACACACACACACATACACACACACACACACACACACACACACACACACACACACACACACACACACACGCACACACACACACACACACACGAGCATACATATGCATGATTTTTTTGTTACTGCACAAAACAAACATGATAGGAATATATCCAGTTCTCATGCTAGTAATCAATAAAGAAACTATCTGAGATACAATTAGCATCATTTTAATTATAACACAAATTTTATAAATGCCCAGTAATAATCCTATATATCAAATCCAATAACTATTTGTATATCGGTTTGGCCGTGATGGTGCAGCGGTTAGGGTTGTCACCTTACAGCAAGAGGTTCTCCAGTTTGATCCTCAGCTGGAGCTCCCTTCTGTGCAGAGTCTGCATGTCCTCCCTGTGGTCAAGTGAGTTTTAAAGACATGCAGGTAGGTGCGTGTATGTGTGTGCCTTCTGTGAAGGCTGGGCACCGGACTGGCAACTCCACACAGTAAAAACACCACTACCAATCAATCTGCGGACCGATGATCCACTGTGGCGATCCCTAACCAGGAAAACTCAAAAGACATTGCTACCAAATCCAAAATCCAACCCCCTACAAGTACGGCAGTGCATGGCATAAAGTCACAAAATTACACCAAAAAAATAGCCATCACTTGGTGGTGTAAAAGCAATTTTAATTCCAGAAATGGCAAAACAACAGACCAGTTTCGGCAAATAAAACAAAGTCTTCCTTAGTGTAAAATGAAAATTACACAAATGCCTGATTATATAGAACCATTTCAAGCAATGACCCAGAATCATTGGCTGGTCATAATTGTTCATTAAGTCCTGGTGGAAATAATCCACCTAATCTAATTATCCACCTTTTTTCTTTGTGGTTGAGAATAGTATGCCAGCCAGTTTTATTACTTTTATTTCCCCTGATTATATCAATGACAGTAAATCTGAAAGAGGCAGATGGGTGAACAATAACATGCTTATACAAAGCATTAGTGAGTTTCTTAAGTTTAATGTCACTAAGATGTTGACTAATACGGTGTTTTACTGGTCTTGAGGTCTGCCCACATAGAAAGCCAAGCACGAGCAGGTAGCTAAATAAACTACCCAATCCGAAGAACAATTGGTAAAAAATTTGACATCAAATACCCTGCCCATGTTACGGCTGCTAAAACCCTTAGTTTGGTTCACCCTGACACAGTGGATGCAATGTCCACATGGGAAATAGCCATGAAGAACTTCACCCGTTAAGGCAATCTGTTTTGTTGAATTGGGGCCTTCTGACCTATGTTTATAATGGTTTAGGTATGAACCCAATGTCTTACCTCTTCTGTACCCAAACTGACACCTATCTTTTAAGCATATGACCCACTTTTTCATCAGATAATAGTATGTTCCAATTACGTTGGATGACATCACAAAACATGTTAATATTACGTCCATATGTAGTGATGAGCCTGATGTGAGAGGCACCTGGGTTGTTTTTTTCTTTATATTTCATCAGTTCAGACCTGTCCCTACAGGAAACCTGATGACACCCCATGGCGATGGTCCCTGGTTGGTACCCCCTACGTTTAAACCTGTTTACCATATCCTTCCTGAAATGTTCATATTTACTTGAATCAGAACAGATCTGTTTAATTCTCATAAATTGGGACTTGGGAATATTTTGAATGACATGAGGTGGATGGTAACTGGTGGCATGTAGTACAGAATTATATTCTGGATACTTACGGAACACTTGTGTGTCCAAAGTTCCATCAGGATTCTTTGTAATCAGAACATCCAAAAAGGTAATCTGGTTCCTATCATAACTACATGTAAACTGTATGCCCCATTTGTTGTCATTAATATATTCCAAAAATTCATGTAAATATTCAATGTCCCCCTTCCAAACCAGCCAACAGTCATCAAGATAGCGACGCCAAATATCCCTTTCTGGCAAATATAAATTATGAAGGGGATCATAGATGAGTTGTTCCTCTATGTATGCCATGAATAAATCGGCATAAATGGGGGCAAAGGATGCCCCCATGGCCGTCCCCCGTGTTTGCCAGAAACAGTTGTCCTGGTAATAAAAGACATTTTTTGCTAGCACATGTTCTGTAAGATCAGTAAGGATTGTATTGAAACCAGGTGGATAAAGTTCGGAGATTTGCAGCCAATATTCAATGGCAAGAATCCCCGCCCAATGGGGTATATTGGTGTAAAGGGCTGAGATGTCCAGCATACATAAATACCAGTCAAGATCAGTTTGGGTGTCAGCTAGAATCTGTAAAAATTCAGTCATATCCTGAATGCGAGCTCTAACAAAGGAACACAGACAACGGTTCAGTAAGTGAACCCCGACCTGAAACAATAGGTCTTCTGGGGGGATCAGATAATGATTTATGAATTTTAGGTAATAAATATAAGTATTGTCTTTTAGGGTCAGTCACTGTGAGGTGTTTGAACGTGGCTCTAGAAATAATCCCTTCCTCAACTGCCAAATTAATAAACATGTCAATGTGATGTTTAAATGTAGGGGTGGGGTCCAAGGGCATGGCCATATAATACAATCGATTATTAAGCTGTCTATTAGCTTCAGTATTATATTTCTCCCAGTCCATCACCACAATGGCTCCCCCCTTGTCAGCAGGCAGAATGACAATGTTAGTGTTAGATCTACGCTCCTGCAGAGCCATTTGTTGATTCTTTGAGAGATTATGTGATCTGGGTTCAACATCACCATAATTATCATGTAGATCTTTAATTACTTGATTGATAAACAACTGAACAGTAGGATACATGGGAAGCATGAAATTGGATTTCTGAAAGTGAAAAGAATTATCAATAACAGGACTATTAGCCTTATCAAAAAATAATTTAAAGTTCAATGTCCGCCCAAATTAATATACAGCAGAAACAAAGTCATCCTCAGCCACAAAAAAGGCAGGGACAAAATTCAGAACTTTATTTAACAAATCAGTTTGAGTAGCTGTCAAGACATAACAACCTAGGTCATTTTCTTTTGCTTGGTTTAAGCCCCAGGTGGGCAAATTTAACATTTTTTTGGAGGGCCAAAAGGCCTACCACGTTCATAATCTGCTTGGTCCCTACTGAATTTGCGTAGTTTTCTCTCCTTCAGTTGTCTTTCTAAGGCCAATAATTCCTGACCCAATAGTTGGAGGCACATATGGTAATGGGCCTGCCATTTAAACTGTTTGGTTTCCTCACATGATTGAGTAACCTCAACCAGACTGTTATCTATACAGCGGTCATAGTAAGAAGCTAATGCCTTTACAAAGCCCATAGAGGCCTGCTGTTGTACAGATATGAAGGGGACTAATGGCTGTATCCGAACACAAAGTCCTCCTGGGCTTATGTTCTTGGCTATATAAGCCTTGAAAAGCTGAAGGTGCCATACATTGGTCCTCAGAATTTTCATGCTCTTAGATAATTTGGAAAGAACATCACTACAATCAGTAACATTTGGAGCTTGATCAGGTGATCCCTGTGTAATGTTCTGATTGTTCCAGCAGTAAAATACTGTATTAGTCAACATCTTGGTGACATTAAACTTAAGAAAATCATTAATGTTTTGTATAAACATGTTATTGTTCACCCATCTGTCTCTTTCAGATTTGCTATCACTGACATAATCAGGGGAAATAAAAGTAATAAAATTGGCTGGCATACTATTCTCAACCACAAAGAAAAATGGTGGATAATTAGATTAGGTGGATTATTTCCACCAGGACTTAATGAGCAATTATGACCAGCCAATGATTCTGGGTCTTTGCTTGGAATGGTTCTATATAATTAGGCATTTGTGTAATTTTCATTTTACACTGAGGAAGGCTTTGTTTTATTTGCTGAAACTGGTCTGTTGTTTTGCCATTTCTGGTATTAAAATTGCTTTTACACCACCAAGTGCTGGCTATTTTTTTGGTGTGACTTTGTGACTTTAAGCCGTGCACTGCCATACTTACAGGGGGTTGGATTTTGGATTTGTTGGGTTTCTTGTTCCCTGATGTTGGTGTGTGGTGTGAGGCTTTGTATGTGCTGTTTCAGAGTACATTGAGCAAGGCCTGGATTATTTTCCTCATGTACTCAGCATTTTTCTCTTGGATATAATATTTTTGGCGGATGGTTTATTCTACATCAGGGGTTGGCCTCTTCACGGAAGTTGCAGTTAGTTCTTACCGCTGGTTCTGGCCTGTACTGACTATATTGCACTGATTTCAGCTTGGATCTCTTGGCGCTCTTCTTACCATTGAAGGCAGTTATCGTGAATGGGACTAGATATCGCCCGTTGAACATCTTATCCATTTGTTTATAGTGGGCCTTTTGTACCATTTTTTGGTCCTTACCATCTACTGTGCCTGGGCCTTTCACGATTTGTGCTGTTTGAGGGTGAATGGGACTGGTTTGATCCATCTGTGGCAGTCTTATGTATAATTCCCTTTATATTTGGATTGCCTGAGATTTGGGCTGGCGTTTTTACATAAGGAAGGGAAGACTGACATTCAATCGGCCTTCAGGACATTATTCATTTGGGACTTGGATATCATCTGCTTGGGGTCTCTACATTTTGGACATTTGTTTATTTGGGATATGTGTTTGTCCTTTCCGACAGTAAATGCTACATTAATAGCTATTACACCTCCAGGTTACCATTTTTTTCGGTATTGTACTTCTGGTTGTTGGTTTATGACTGTCGTTGTATGCGAACTGGAATTCTTATTTTTAGGACAAGTATATCGGAATTCACATTGATGGGGACACTTGGGCACTTATGTCAACCTGGCTGATTATGTTGATCTGAACATTTTTTTTTGCTTTAATGATTTAATCCCTATACGTTTACAATGGGGTATGTGGTTGATGCATTATGATATTGGATGGGCTTTATGATTACGTCAGTCCTGAGTTTTTGGCTTGTAGATGTTTGTTAGTGTTTCTTAACATCATTTGGTTGAACCTTTACTAACATGACTGGATTCATTACTAATTGTGAAATGTACAGTCGGATTCAGGATTGTTTAGTATAGCACATCTGGTAGTTTTTGTTTCTTAGTATTTTTAGATAACGGTCTGGTTGAGGTTATTCAATTATGCGAGGAAACCAAACAGTTTGAAGGGCAGACCCATTACCATGTGTGTCTCCAACAATTGGGTCAGGAATTATTGGCCTTAGAAAGACAATTGAAGGAGAGAAAACTACACAAATTCAGTAGGGACCAAGCAGATTATGAACGTGGTAGGCCTTTTGGCCCCCCAAAAAATGTTAAATTTGCCAAGTGCTGGCTATTTTTTTGGAAAGACATTGCTATACTGCATTACATATACCTGTCCTACTTTATGATACTCTTCAGCTGCTTAAGCACCAAAGGAAGAAGAAGAAAGGTTTCCAAAGCCTTACACCAGACTCTGGTTCGGAAATACAGTGTAATATTTTGGGAAACACAATTTGTTATTCTGCAAATATGTAGTAATTGTGAATATTTTAAGGTACTCTTATGGAGACCTCAAGAAGCCTGTTAAAAATAGACAGTACAGTGAGGCCTCATTTTGAATGAATTTTCTTCTTCATTCACAAAGCGGACTTTTAGAGTATTAAGCAGTATGTGCTAAATACTTAGCCCTGCCCCTTGACCATACCTCTCGACTGTCCAGATTTCTTTAGAGCATTCAGATTTTCACATCATAAAATTAGTGGTTTTCTGGCAAATGAGTAAGGAGTGAAGTCATTAAATAATAACAAACATTTGTGTTTCAGACTTCATTTCCTTCAGAAAATGCATACTAATACAAATCTTGTCACTCAAGCAGCTTCTTAAGTTTAAACTTTATAAGACCAGTATTTAAAACCTGTCCCTATTTTTGGGCCTTTGACCCTATTATCTTAGGCTCTGTTCATACTTTCCATGCTAAGAGGTTGAAAGGTATGTCCCCCTACCACTGCTTTCATGACAGACAGAGACATATGCTATTTTTATTTCAGTTGCCAAGAATAGACTAATAATATAAATTTGGTGGGTGTGGGTAGCTTACCCCCACATTAGGGGGTGCAGGGGTGCTTGCTCCACTGCAAAAAAAAAATACTTAAATTTCAGTGAGCCTGATCATCAGGGGGTTTAATCTTCAGCAGCATGTCCAGGTATGCACAAGCACCAGAATGAAACATTACCCCCAACGACCCCTTCAGCAGTTCATACAAGTATGCACAAGCATGCAAATAAAACAGTTCCCCTAATGACCCCTTCAGGAGTTTTTTCACATACACACAAACACCAGAATGAGACAGTTGCCCCAATGACACCTTCAGCAATTGGTCCAAGTATGCACAAGAACTCAAAAGACACCAGAATGAAAGAGTTTCCACAATGATCCATTCGACAAGTGTGCAGAAGCACTCAAATGACACCAGTATGAAAAGTTCCCCCAACAACCCCTTCAAGAGTTTGTCCATGTATGCACAAGCACCACAGTGAAACAATTTCCCCAGTGACCCCTTCAGCAGTTTGTCCCAAGTATGCACAAGCATTCAAATTATGAAACAGTTCCCCCAACAACCCCTTCAGCGGTTTGTCCAAATATACACAGCCCTCAAATGGCACCAGAATGAAAACGTTTCCCCAAAACTCCCTTCAGCAAGTGTGCATAATACTCAACTCACACCACAATGAAACAGTTCCCCCAACAATCTCTTCAGCAGTTTGTCCAAGTATGCACAAGCACTCAATGATACCAGAATGAAACAGTTCCCCCAACAACCCCTTCAGCGGTTTGTCCAAGTATGTACAAGCACTCAATGATACCAGAATGAAACAGTTCCCCCAATCACCCCTACTGCATTTTTCCAAGTATGCACAAGCACTCAAATAACACCAACATTACAGTTCTCTAACGACCCCTTCAGCAGTTTGTCAAGGTATGTACAAGCACTCAAATAACACCAACATTACAGTTCTCTAACGACCCCTTCAGCAGTTTGTCAAGGTATGTACAAGCAGTCAAATGACACCAGAATGAAACATTTCCCCCAATGTATGCACACAAGCAACAAATGACATAAAAATGAAACACTTCCCCTAATGACCCCTTCAGTAGTCTGTTCATGTATATATAATCATCAAAAATGAATAATTTCCCCCAACAATACATTCAGTAGGATGTCCATGTTTGCACACAAGGACCAAATGACATCAAAATGAAATATTCCCCTGATTGAACCCTTCAGTAATCTGTCCATGTATGCACACAAGCACCAAATGACATTAAAATGAAACATTCCTCATAACAACCCCTTCAGTAGTCTGTTTGTCCATCCATGTATGTTTGAACAAGCACCGAAATGAAGCACTTCCCTCAATGACTATTTCAGTGGCTGACTTTGTTCATGTATACACAAAACACAACACAAGCACTCAAAATGAATGAAACAGTTCCTTCCAGCAATCCCTTTGGTAGTTTGCCAACTTAGCTTATTGCATGCCTCTAGCAGTTCCAGTTCGCAGTAATGCAGTTAAATTGGTCAGTTCGATATGGTAGACAAATTTAGCTAAGTTCCAACTCTTAAATGTTTTTTTTAATAAATAAATGCATCCACAGTGATATCTGTCAGCTCACTGTGAGCGCCAAAGATATAGCCCAAACAGACTAACTTTACTGCACTGCAGAACCACCACCCTACCTGCCCAGCCAATCACAGATAGTTTTAGGCCAGTGCCCATGCAAGGTGACATAAGTTGGTGTGGAAGGCATGCAGAAGCCTCTTGGACATTGGTTTAGGATGCATGCATTGTTGCGTTGTTGTTTCCCTAAAAGAAAAATAAAAAAATATATGCGTGTGTGTGTGTGTGTGTGTGTGTGTGTGTGTGTGTGTGTGTGTGTGTGGTTAACAATATACTTACTCACATTTTTTTAATCACATATATTTTTATTTTTATTAAAAATATATCCACACCAGGACCAGCCACCCGGCAGTGTAAACTTTGGCTCTAGATGATTGTCACTGCACTGTTGAAGGGACACCCCAACCCCATCTGGATGGATGAATAGATGGTTTAAAAATATATATATATATTTTTTTAATTTGATATAGTCAAATTTCACCCTGCACAACACAGCACCCATTGTGATTGCCCAATTTGCCCCATCCTAGCTAAGTTACTGCCTTCTGATATTAGACTGGAACAAAACTGAAAAAAAAGTACAGAACATATCTGATGTCAGACATATACATACACACACACACATACACACACACACACATATATATATATATATATATATATATATATATATATATATATATATATATATATGGGTCTACCTGACTTCATCAAAATTACACTTTGCTGAAATTTAAAATGTTTAGACAAATCTGCTGAAAACTCATTATAAAGAAAGTCCAAATTATCGAAAATCAAAACACCGAAAAATTAACAATGGATGTTAAACACCTTTCCTGATAGCCAATACAGTTTTGTAAACATAAGTAAAACAACAGCATTTTATTCTACAAAAAGAATCATGAACTGAAAAGTGCTAAGTGTATTTCTTTTAACTTCCAATGCAACACACACTAATTAAAGAGAAAAATAAGGACATCAAACTCCCTATTTAAACAAAATTAAACTCAAAAACTTAACTTTGTTGACATTTTTGAAGGGAGGCAAGTCCCCCTGCACCCCCACATCCCCCTTCAAATTATATAGACCACCTAACTCCAAGATTGTACTACAGTGGGGAAAAGGGTAAACACTCCAGCTGTTGCTGACCAGGGTATTGGAAGTGCTGTTTCACATCCGGAGTTCGATGTACTGATTTTCGTTAGAGCAACCCTTACTTATAGTAAACTTTTACTGGTATGGCTTTGACATTTTAAATTATGGCAAAGTGTAATGTTGGTGAAGTCAAGTAGACCCACATATAGATGTGTATGTATATATATATATATATATATATATATATATATATATATATATATATATGGGTTTACTTTACTTCATATGGCCGGGACCATATGATCGACTTTCAGAATGCCGACCATGTAAAATAAACATAAAAACACAACAAACACTTACCTTAAACTGTTAGCAGGGGGGGGGCTATGCCCCCCTCCGTAACTTTAATATACCAACTCCGAGATCGCACTACAGAGCGGAAGTCGGAAATTTTCCCATTCCGCACTGTGTGGAGATAGTGGTTCCCCATGGTTGGCTTTTCAAAAGTCGATCATATGGTCTCGGCCACAAGAAAGTCGACTTTATGAAAAGTCGACCATGTGAAGGGGACCCATATCTATCTATCTATATCTATATCTATCTATATATATATATATATATATACATATATAGAGAGAGAGAGAGAAATATTTATATATACAGCATGCTTTAGTCTCCCTAAAAGACAGCTGCATATACATCAGATTTCTGACTGTATGGAAAATGAAAAAAAAAACTGTTGCTATAATGCTTCCAACTTGTTACATATGGACAATTCAGTGCTCTTCTACAAGTTATAGTAACCTTATGTGCAATTCTCTGAAATTTGTGAGGAAAGTTAAAGAAATAAGGACTATGCTGTCCCCATCCCGACACAATATATAGTGACCTCCGAAGTTTGGAAGAAAAAGAGTTATATTTTATAATTGGTCTAAAATAGGAAGCATTTATTCTCACAAATATTGCAAGTCACATCTTTATAGGATTAGCTTACCCTGCATTACATATAGGTGTAAGGGAACCCATCGGGCAATACAATTCTTCACAGCAGATTCCACAAGCAAAAAGGGAAACCACTGATTTCAATACATTTCAAGGTCATGGGGTAACGACCTTTGTACTCAAGTGGGGTGTGTACTATCCAGATACGCACACAGAAACAATGGGAAACAAAAATCACATGTAGGAGCCATGAGAGGAGATAGTGGAAGTCATGAAATGCTAGTTGTTGGGGATGGTCTTGAAACTGCAGCTGCTCCAAATTATCAGAAGGGTATGCACCCTATCCCTGTAGTGGATAAAGACAGGCCTGCTAAGATGGATACTGCATTAGACATGACCACTATTAAGTCTGCAGTTGTTAGATAGAAACACTATTTGCCCAAGCAGTCTACTCCTGCTAAAGCAATGTGAAGGGAAACCTTTTCAGGAACTACTGGTCACAGTTCACTTGGGCTGGGAAAAAAAGCAGGGAAACAAGCAAGTGGTAGTGGTTGGTGATATTTTTGCAGGCATGTCAATAGGAAATTATTTTGATGATAGAGTGCCTTGTGGGGATAGCAGTAGGGGGCAGCCAGTGCTCATACCTCCAACAGAGGTTGGTGATGCAGCTATTTCAGGGGAAGAGCTAGTTATAGTAGCAGCAAGTTCTGTTTCGAAACCACAGATGAAAAATGGTACTGGAGGTTCCATTGGAAAGGGCATCTTTACAGGAAGAACTAAGTTAAAACAGCAAGTTTCAATCTAAGGCCCAGCTCTCAAAAGGTACTATCTGTTCTCACTTTACATGAACTCTGGGAAGTAATTAAGGAGACTTCTGATTCTGAAAGCCAGTGAGAATCTGTATACTAGGACAAGCTGATTATTGTGCAGAGAATGGACTTCTAAAGAAAGGCTAAAGGGAGAACTGATACATGGGGCTATCATCAGGTAATTCTGAACATAACACTTGGCATTTTTTTTTCAAAACATATGGGGATAAAATAGACAGAAAAGAATTATAACATTGCTTTTTGTTAGCTATTGGAAAAGATGTGAGATGATACTGGAAGACATGTGAGTAGTGCTTAAAGTTTGGTCAAACAGGAGCTAAAGCCAAGGCTGCTTAGGTACCTTTGGACATTGTTGAGTAATCAGTTTAAAGGGTAACAATGGGCACTGTTGGTATCTTAATACTTGACAGATGCATCTCTTATTAATGGTCGACTGTGCAACTAGGCACCATGAGGTAGTGGTTATGCCCTCTGCTAAGACAGGTAAGTTGGCAAAAGCTCTGATAGAAATTTTTAACAGACAAAGCTTTCAATGAAAGTACAGAGAGATGGAGTTCTCAGGTTCATGTCAGACATGGTGCACTGTTTGTGGAAGAATTGTGATACTAAGTAGCTAAAGACTCCTCCTTATCATCAAGTGCCTTCACAAGTGATCTGCTGGAGAGGTTCAGTCCTGCTCTGACCACATCGAAAACATTCACAGACTAGTTTAAGCAGAAGGTGGACAAATACCTGAATCATCTCCTGTTTTGTGTAAACAGAAGTACCTTAACAATCCTCATGATTTTGCCACTCGAGGAATGTTATGGTCACATGGTGAGGACGCATCTTGATTTAAAGTGTGACGACTGGGAGACTGAATATTTTTCCACACAAGAAGTTTATTGTGGAGTATTTTCTAAATTTCACAACTATGCTTAGGGTGCTTATGAGACTCAAAGAAGATTCTGTTACAAGCAGAGCAGCAACAACACGCCTAGTATAAGCAGTCAGCTAATGCCTGAGAATGCACCATTGGACAAAAGATGATGGTCATTATTACTTTTTGACAGAACAAGCTTCAGGCAACAAGAGAGGGTCCTTTTACTATTGAAAGAAAGTTAAGTGTTGTTAACTATTTCACAGAGATGGCAGGCAGAAGGCAGAAATACTTTACCAAAATAACATGAAGAAACCTAAAAATGATAAGCCAACACTGTTACTCAGCATCTGAAGTGTGTTACAGGAGGAATAAGAAGAAAATGTTATGGCAGGCCTCCTCACTGAAGCTTAGCCTGATACCTCAGTGTATGAGGTAGTACTTTCAAAGCATCTATCCCCTTAAAAGATGCAGAAAATCCATGCAGTACTACAGGAGTTTGTTGTGTACCCAGCTGGTGGAGTATCATGTGGGTATAGGGCCCCAATGGCAATGGTAGGACAGGAGTAGTGCCAATTAGACAAAAGCAAGTGCCCTTCCAAAACAACCAGATGGGATACAGCTAAGGGAATGTTATTCTTCTTGGAAGTGTCTCATCAAAAAAACTTTTGAAGTCTAGAAAGGAAGAAGAAATACGAAAAGCTATATAAATGCTGCAAGTTTTTTCAGTAAAAATATAGTAAAGATGCGAAATGTGAAAAAGTATACATTGCCTGGCGCCATGGTGCAGAGGGGTGAAGCCCTAGCTATGGCCAAGGCAACCAGGGTTTAGTTAGTGGCCCTGGCAAAAGAGGATCCAGGCAGGGAGAGAGACAAATAAAGAGGTGTGGCCTGCCCAACTTTCCTAGGGGGAGGCACAAGTTATGAGCAATCTATGAGACTATGTGCTCGTTTTGATTTTCCTGGTAGAGACTGAGGACACCGCAACCTATGCTTGATGACTGGGGTAGGTCTTCTTGATGACAGCATCTCTTGCAGAAGTGAGGGTTAGTTAGAATGGTTAGCCCATAGGATGTATCATTTCCTTGCAAAAAACAAGTGTGCACACGGCATGTAGAGCTTAACAGTAAAAACCCTTGAACCACCCCATGGCATGCTTTTATGCTGGTCTCTCTTGGGGCTGATATTTGACAATCAGTGGCTGCAAAGAGTGCTGAAAACTGAAAAACTATGTAAAACCTGTAATTCTTCCATCAATAAGAATTCATCAAAGAGGTGTAATATGAAAATCTGCATAAAACTTACAACTATTTTCCCAGTAAAGGTACAGCAAAGATGTGAAATGTGAAAAGCTGTACAAAACATGCAAATGTATTAACACACGCAAGCACACACACACACACACACACACACACACACACACACACACACACACACACACACACACACACACACACACACACACACACTAGTGCAGCTTTAGAGGTCTTCAGACAGCAGTTTCCTGACAGAAAAATGTTACTTTATATGGGGTTGCAACTTTAAAGTTATTTAAGCAACCCAGCAAGAAATAAATGGTCATGACTTGCTTACTTAATGCAATGCCGCGGTGGTACGGCGGTAGCGTTGTTACCTCACAGCAAGAGGTTCTCCCGTTCAATTCTTGGCGTGGCTTGGGAGTGCCTTCTGTGTGGATTCTGCATGTCCTCCCAGCGGTTGGGTAGCGTTCAAAAGACATGCGTGCGTAAATGGGCATGCCTTCGTTGAAGGTTGGGCGTCAAGCTGGCACCTCGGCATTTCGTAAAAATCTACTGCCAATCATTAGCGGACCGAAGTTCTGCTGTGGCGACCCCTTACCGGGAAAAAAGCCGAAAGACCAACAACAACTCGCTTACTTAATACAGTAAGGGGGACCTGTCTACAAGGACTGCACTAAATGAATATTTCACATTTATGTCTCATTCTAGGACTCTCTAGACCTTCCTCACATAAGGTGTTTCATTCTTTTTCAAAATCAGTTGCAGATTAGAAAAGAGACACCATGCCACTTGGCGTAACTGAGCTCAAGTTTATAAATTTTGCCTGTTTTTTTTTTTTTTTGCAAGTGTTAATGGGACATAAAAGTCAGATATAGACAGACTACTGTTATCTTTAGATAGAGCTAGTAACAAGTCAGTTAACTGTTAAAATGGTGTTTTCATGGCATCTATCAGCTGAAAATGTTTTATTTTGATTTGCAAATATATGTTTGTTTGCATATTTCATTTGCAAACTATACTGCTTAATTTCTTTAAACAAAGATTTCATTATGTTATCCCAAGAGCTTATGGCTGACTGCTTACTGATGTACGTACAGTAAATGTAGCTGCTGCACATAACCAGAGAATTATAATAGTTGGCACTTACATTTTGAAGAGAGAGAGAGAGAGAGATGGCTTAGCTATAGCTAGCATAACTTAACTGTACAGTCGACTTGTTTTACGTGTGCTTAATATTTGTGTCTTTGGTTTGTCATATCAGTCTAGCTGGTGACAGCACAACACAGAACAATAAAATAAGGAAGGAGCAGTGGTACAGCATTATCCTTGAAAACACTATGCAAGCGTATGTGTGTGTGTGTGTGTGTGGGTATATGTATGTAATAAAGACAGTAACGGAAGGTACTGGGCTGAGCATCTGGCAGTTAGCACAAAGGATTAATGCTATGACCCAGTAATGGGCTACTTCCTGTGGTACAGGGATTGTTCCCTTCAGCTTTCACTTTTGCCTACTGTTTGAGCTTAAGCAAGTCACTTAACTAGACAGTGATATGAGGAAAGTGGGAATTTTGTTTAGGGTCCTTAATGTTATCCTGGACTGCATGACTAGTAAGTACCTATTCAAGTGGGGAGGAGGAGGAATTTTTTTGAGACCAGTGTTTACAACTCTGTTGTTTGGTTGTGCAGTGTAGCATGTATTACTGTGTAGATTGGGGGGGGGGGGGTTCATACCCCAAGGAAGCAGTGTTCACTTGTATTATGCTCTTAATGCTGAATAACCCATATACACATTTATGTCAGAGGTAAAGTTTGCACAGCTGTCCCTGATACATTAACTGGATGTAGTAATGCAGATTTAACTGTTCCTGCCTTGACATCTATAAAGAAGGGTAAGGATGATTAGTAGACTGCATTCTTGCACCTTTGTGCCATTTCATAGGTTACAGGTGGTAACAATAAAGGAGATCAACAGACCTGATTAGGTGCTGAATCTTATTAGCTATTTTCCTTGTTAATGAGAGGTTGCTGCTGAGATACAGGAACTGTCTCCCTGTTTTATCCCTTCCAGAAGAATTATGGACTGCCATTTATGAATGCATGAACACGCCTACCAAGCACCTAGATTGTGTAGAGGTTAGTCTGAAATATCTTCAAAACTATTTGGTGAAGCTTGGAGGTCAATCTTGGTTTAGACAAGAATTTAATAGCTATCAACATACTGTATATGAATAACTGATTTGCTGGAAAAAATAGTCATTAAATGTTCACATCTAAGGCTAAGGAAGCCCACAGTCCGTTCTACAGTTTTTTGTCAATTCCAGTTGGTAACTGCAGCTTGGTGAGAAACAGCAGAGTGTTATTAAGCTAGAGAATAAAGCGGAGGCAGGAACACACCCTTGCTTGATTCCTGTTTGGATTCTGAGAAGGTTGGCCTTTGGAGCATTGTATACATGCTACAGCAGTCCAGTTATGCAAGAGCCTCAGGGTTAAGTAACTTCCATAAAGCTTCCTAATAGGCAGTTAAACATCCTTTATTAGGTTTATTTTCACTACAGGCATTATTTCTCTTTCCCAGTCCTTCTCACTGACCATTCAGCATGTCCCTCCTGGTCAACTAATGGTCGTATTCATTGAATAGGGTAAGAACCTTACAGTTCATTTATTCCTTTGGTTGAAACTTGAGTGAACCTGGAGCAGGAGCTTTTGTCAGTTCTTTGGGAACATTGGATGTTTCCTATCAGCATGACAGTCTCCTGCTTGTGCCAGTAGCATCCAAGGGGTAGATGTACAGTAGGCCTGAACATTATGCTTCACTGTTCTGCATGGGGTAATAAGTTAGTCTCACTTTAATTTTGTAGGCAGCACTCTGTGTGATCCTCGGTCTTCACCCACAAAGAGTGCACACAGGTACTTGCTCCTTACCCATCTGAGCACCTTTGTTCTGCTTCCTCACCACATCAGCAGGTGCTGGGTCACTAACTGAATTCCAGTTTCCTAGTCTGTAGTGAGGGATTTATTCCACTATGACAGCAGAGCTGGCAGAGGTGTTAATATTTTTCTTAACACTTTTCTTGGATTTGTTTGGGAAGAAAAAAAATATGTATGCTGTCCTGGACAGCACAAATGTGCACTTGATGTTCTGGGAGTATTTCATCAACAAAGGGACAGACATAATGTAATATAAATGAGAATCTTTCCTTTATTCAAGTGTAAAACAGTACCTCAATAATTTTCCCATCTGACTAGTGTTCCGAATGGAAGGTAGTTCCAGTTATTACATTCCACAAGTCTTCTGATATTTTCTCATTCTTCTAAATTTGAAGAATAAGTAGCTGGAGGATGAATATCAAATTCTTGCCTTCAGCTTTAAAAACTTTACTCGGTACTCCATGTAGTTTTTCCATCACTGTTTTTGGATTACTTTTGCGACATAATTTCCTCATTGGCAAGAAGATGTTTAAAATGTATTTATTTATTTACTTATTTATTTACATTCGTTGACCGGGAGTGTCCATAGCTACATTGGATTTACATAGTGAGTAACAATTTGATTAACACAGAAATTAATTACAAACATAGTTACAGATGAAGAACATAGTACATCAGTAGACAACTAGAATCTTTATCTGCGAAGTACTTAACAGACATTAACAATTGTTACAATAAGAAGTTCCTGCTGTATAATAAGTAGTAGGCTTATGAGCATCTTATCTTGCTATAATCAAGGTAGTTAGTGGGGTGGAAAGAAAGGTAGTGGTTGGATGGGGTGGGTGATAGTAGAGTGGGAGTTGCAAGGGCATAGCCGGCATGCTTCTGTACTGGCACTTGTACAGATGACTCACGATCCAGAAATCCCACAAGATGTTCTTTTTATTTAGCCTAAAATGCTAAACTTCCTCAAAGAGTATCAGGTCATCTTAAGATCACATGGAAGTAGGATTATCTTACATGATCCTGGCAGCCTGGAAAAAAAGCTGTGCTTGTCACCTTTGTCAAAATATACAGGTTCATTTCTTTTGCCTTGTCTTGCCATAATTTCTGTCTAATATATTTGCTAGTTTTTTGACCTTCTACTTTTAAATGTTTGCATGAGTTTCTGTTGGCAAATGATGTGATGTTGCCATTGGCAGGTATGTCTTTTTTTTGCAGCTGAGCAGATCTTGAATATCAGTAAACTTTTTTGTCAAAATGTTCCAGCTGCTACTTTCAGAGCAGCAGTTTTGAACTCCTTATAGCATGCCTCAATGTTGAAAACCAGGTGTCTGCATTACTGTAAGTGTTTGTTAACTAATGGGTCTTTGACAGATTATTTTGTTTAATTTTATTTATTTATCCTTTGTTGACCAGGTTAATCTCACTAGGTTACAGCCTCTTTTCAGGGGACACCTGAGGTGGTGTGTATACTACTAGGGGAATTTGGCCAGGGCATTGGGGAACTTCCGATGCTCTTTTTCTTTATATCACAGATTCTAAAAACTATATAGTCAATGAGGTGCAGTACTTGCAACTTGAGCGCTTCTAAGTAATCTTATAGTTAATGGCTTGTTTATAGTTAGTATTCATGATGCTTTCTACATCTTTCTTTAGTAGTCGGATGCCAGTGAAGCTTGTCTTTCTTAATCCTTCATTTACTTTTATTGATTTATTTTGTTGAGCAGGTTAAAACCATTAGGCTAGTGGCCTTTATTCATGGCAGACCAATGCTCCACGGATCTAAACCTTGTCATCACAATGAACAAAACATGCCGGGGGGATAGGTTCCTGACCCAGAGACTCCCCAGACTCTGGAATAGACTGCCCATACATGTCAAGCAGAACGCCTCTTTGGCCCTCTTCAAAAGGAACCTTGATGATTGGATGGGAGATAGGAAATTCACTCCAGGGATCATGTCAGTCCCCCTGCTAGACAGGGGTCCAGGGAATACTGTGAGAAGAAATAGCCAGGGAATTGTTATTGCTAGGCTTGTATAGGCCCTACGGCCGATAGCCTAGTACCAACCTATGAACCTATGGTATTTATACTACAATGAAGAAATTTGGGCAAGGCATCAGGTGCTCATTGTTATGAGTGGGACCCATTTTGTATGAGGACTTCCTGTTTCCATTCCAGGACAGAAACAGGGAAACAGACGGAGAGAGAAGGAGATAATGGAATGGTAACAGAAATGGAGGAGAAAGCCAATATCAAGACCAGAGAATGCCTTCAGGAATCTGATGGAAACGAGTCAGCAAATGATGGATGCATAATTACAACTCTCCAGTCAGGAGGGTTGCAGGATGATTTACTTAAAGAAATGGTGATGCAGAGTGAGCAAGAAAATGAAGGATATTATGAAGAAAATACAAAAGGATAATGTAGAGACAATCTTGAAGAATAGTGGTGAGATGGAAAAGAAAACATTTTCAGAGAAATACTGGAAGGCAAAAGGACAGTAGCAGAAATGAAAAAGGCAGAACATGGTAAGGATTAAAATGAAGACAAAGAAATAGGTACGAAGTGGGGGACAATTTTATAACTTCTTTGGATATAAAAGCACACGAGGTAAGAGCATTTATCCTTATAAACAGAGACATTTTGTGGCATTATATTTGGGACTGTTTTTCAATGGAACGTTTTCTTGGAGAATGTGAAAAAAAAAAAGACTGCAACCCATGGAATCTTTGTCTGATAAAAGCATAAAATGGAGAAACAAAAAAGAAGATTCATGTGCAATTTCGAACAGAGGTAGAAATAGAGACTTTGAAAGGACATTTGAAAGCTTTATGTAAAGAAGTACTGGAAATTGCAAAAGTTTGTGATCAAAGGGGTTTATGGACTGGTGGATGGGATTGTAATATTGTGTTAAAAATAGAAAGATAAAAAGATTCTACATATGCCAAGCATGATACATATAGAGGGGAACGGGTGTTTAAAACTGTGGGTGCAACCCATTTGTGTTTTTGTGGTGTGTGTGTGTGTGTGTGTGTGTGTGTGTGTGTGTGTGTGTGTGTGTGTAAAGGAAGGACATTTGAAAAGTAACTGAAAAAAGAAAATGTTATGTTTGTGAGGAACTGGGACATGATGCAAGAAATGTGAATAAATATAACAAAACTGAGCATTTCTAGATAGAGTGCAAAAATGAAAATAACAGTAACTAAAAAGAAAAAGAAAGAGAAGAAAATGAATAAAGAGAAGAAATTTTAGAAGTAGTAGAAACATAAGAAAAATTAGATGATAAAAAAATAAATAGGACATGGAAGAAGGCTGTGAAATAAGTGATGAAGAAGACAAAAATTGGGAGATAGTAAAAAAAATTCTATTGTTAAAAGGGTAAAAGGCAGAACAGCCAAATTTAACGGAACAAGTACAAAAGGAAATAAGAAAGGAAATGGCTGAAAAGGAATATATGTCGCTGACTGGGTTTGTTATAATGGTTAAGGTGTTGGACTCACAGACACAAGGTATAGTGTTTCATTCTCAACTTTGGGAAAGAAATTGGCTAAGATTAGAATGCCCCATTTAGGCAGCTAACCTAGTACTTAGCTATGAACTTATGAAAGCATGCATCTAAGGAAAAGGGAAAATTAAAAATTTAGAGTGCTTTCTGTAAATGTGAATAGTATTAAGAAAACAGTAAGAATGGGAATTTTGGAGTGATATAATACATGTGCTACAGATGCCGTTATATTAGAAGGCACAAGATTTTAACAAATGAAGAAAGATTACAAACACAGAAACTATAGGGAGGAACGATAATCTGGAATTTGGGAAAAGAGAGATGTTGTGGAGTAGTCATATTCTGTAGAAATACAGTAAAGATATTAGATGTAACGTTAGCAAAAATGAGAAGACTAACCACTCTAGATTTTAAATGTAAAGAACAGGCATATAGAATTATAACATTATATGCTTATACTAATTGTCAAAAAAAGGGAAAGCTTACTTCATCAGATAGACTATGTAGTGATGAATATGAATATTGTAATAATAGGAGACTTTAATTGTGATTAAAGAATCAAGCATAAAAAGAAAAGAAATGCTATAAGAAAAATGTTAGAAGTTTTAAGATGTGGTAAGTTAAAACTCTGGGACAAGAATTCATGGACTTACAAAAGAGGTATGTATAGAACTGAAATGGATTATTTTATAGTATCAGAAGGTTATTCACGGACTTACAAAAGAGGTCTGTATATAACTGAAATGGATTATTTTAAAGTATGAAGGTTTAGTTATAGGAGAAGGGGAGGTAGTGGGAACAGAATTTTATGATCATTTTGCAATATGGTTAGAGATAAAGGAAAACAAGGAATATATAATTTGGGAAAAGGAAAAAGGATAAATGACAAAGCATGGAATGAAAAAGGAAAGAGGTTAGTAATACAGCTAAGAGAAGATCATATTACCGTGAGAACATTTTATAAAAATTGGTCTGAATGGTGGAAAAGTTTAAGGAAAAATATAAAAAAAAATGTTTGTTTGTTTTTTTTTGCAGTGGAAATGCATGAGAAAAACAGAGAAAGAAAAACATAAAACAACATATAATGGTGCGTTGGATGATTTGGAACATAATGTTAGAATGTACTTTGACAAAGAAAAAGAATTATATGAAAGAAATCAAGAAAAAATACAAGGACTGCTATATAAGCAACGATATTTTTGCACGGAAAAAGAGAAATATCAAGTTACTTAAGCAGATTAGTAAAGGAAGATGTCACTGTAATGAGAGAAAGAAAAAATGTAAAAGGAGAAACAGAAAGAACTCAGGAAAATATTATGAATCGCTTAGTACAATATGTAAAAGAAATGTTTAAAGAAAAAAGGTAGCTAAAGATAGTAAAAAACATAGAAAGCAAAAAGTTAACAGAAAAAGTGAATAAGGAGTTGGAAATGAGATTTTTTTATATAAACTAGATAAAAAAATTAATATAGATTTGGCTGCAGGACCAGACAGAATAAGGTATGAAATGTATAACAATTTAAGGGAGTGGCAAAAAAAAAAAAAAAAGATTTTGAATGAATGTTTTAATGAAGGTTTTATGTATAAAGAATTATGTACTGAAATACTTAAATTAATATGACAAAGGAATTCAGACAACTGAAAAACTGGAGACTGATAATATTGAATCGTAATGATTATAAGACCTTTACATTCTTTAAAAGAGATTTGAAACTAAAGTGGAAAATATTACAGATGACAGTATGCATAGTATAAAGAGGAAGGGTTATCTAATTATTAATGACAGTTAGAGAAACTGTGGATGATGTTATGAACAGAAAAGAGGAAGCAAAAATAATGATAGGAGACCATAATAAGGCATCTGATATAAGTGAACATGAAATCTTATTGGTAGTAATGAAAGAATTTAATATAAGTGAGAAAGGGTAAAAATATGTATGTTTGCATATAATATTAATGAAGTAAAATACTTGTAAATGGTTGGTTAAGTCAAGGGGCACATATGAAGAGTGGTATAAGACACTGATGCCCAATGAGCTGTTTACTCTTTGCAATACTTATGAATGTGATAGCATGTGAAATAAAGTACAAAATGAAGGAGGTGGGTATACAGATGACATTATAATAATTGCAAAAATAATATTTGGATAAACAAAGTAATAATTTGCACTAATGAATGTCCAGATGTGACAGGGATGTTTTTTTAAAAAAGAGAAAAGTAAAAGTTTAGGGGATGTAGCAAATATGGGGTATACATTTTACAATAAGTGAAACTTCTGTGTTAGGTATAAAATTTGTGAATAAAAATCTAAACAGAATTCAATAGGAAGGATAGAAGAAATAAAACAAACCTGTTTATTCTGGTCTGGAGAACATATAAATTATTATTCAGAAAAAAGCTTCTTTGATAAATTTAGTACTGATGGGGAAAATGGCATATGTAGCAAGTGTATTTATGTTGCCAACATTATTTGAAGAGGAATTATTGCAGATATTTTTTTCTTTTATATGGAGTTCTACAGTAAACCAAGTAAAAGAGGAGTTTTGCAAGTAAATAAAGAGAAGGGAGGTTTGGGTTTAATTAACTAGTGGTATATGCTATTTCATTAAATTTGTACAAAGTGTTAAAGTGGTAAATGAAAACTAAGAGATTAGTAGTAAATTGTATAAATATAAGTATGAGACTTTTGGGGTATATTAAAAAAGAGTAAAAGGGAAAATAATGTATAAATGAAGAAATAAAAAATATGCCTAGAGAAAATATTTTTCTGGAAATTAAAAACTGATGATATAGAAAAATACAGACATGTATGGTATAAGAATGTAATGTTAAAATATTACTATGTAAAACCATAGGAAATCTAACAGATGAAAGCTATAAAATAAGATGTGAATGGCGTAATCAGAAAGTAGAATGTCAAGATTTTTTTTGTGGAGATTGGTATTAAATAAATTACCAATAAAAAGAAGTATGACGTAAAAAGAAAGGTGATAGAATATGTTTACATTGTTAAGAAGATGGAGAAACTACTGAACATGAAGATGGAGAAACTACTGAACATGTATTTTTGAAATGTAAAAGAGTAAAAAGGTTATGGGGAAAATTGTAAAGGAGATCAAAGTTTTGATAACTTAAAAGAAGTGGATAAAATAAACATGGATATGATTAAAGATGGATGTTATAAGAGTAGAAGTAAAGAATATTTAAAAAATAGATTAAAAGTTAAATTATGTTATATGGGTTATATAGAATGAAAGAATAAATGCCATTATGACAAATGGATTTTAGCAACACTGTTAAGTAAAATCAGATGGCAGTTATGGAAAAAAGGAATGGGGGTCTAATAGAAGTGAACATTTAGTAGGTTTGAAAGGACAATTATGAATGTGTTAAATATATTTCTATGTCTATATGTTTGTATGTATGTAAATATTTGTAAATATGTTGTAAATAGGAGTTCTTTTCATATATAAAGGACCCCCTACTCTTTTCATTTGGTCCACTCTGAGTGCAGCGGGCCATGGGGTGGCTGCACAACGGAGGAAGAAGGACAGGAGATGGTTTATGTCTCTGAAGTTGCTATGATAATGTATCCTGACTTGATAATTAATCATATTTCAGATGGAGGACTTACAGTTGATACTTAGGTGAAGTTGCTGAGTGAGGCTAAGCCAAGCGATAGCTGTGCTGTTTCATGGAGCCAGATAATGGAGAAAGTTGCTGAGTCAGTTGCTGTGGAGTAAGTGACATTGAATGGATATAAATCCCTTCCTGAATGTTCAGAGGTGGTTTGTCAGTCAAGAAGTCAGCCTGTGCATACAGTGGAGACCAAGTCTATGATGCAACTGTAGTATCTGGTGGAAATTTGGAGGTTAGAAAGGGAACAGTGCAGCAGAATGTTTTTCCTGTAGATCAAAAGTTACCTGTGGTGAGAATTCAGCAACAAAATGATAATCCAATTGAGTGATATGTTGTTTGGGACCATGTGGTTACTTCTTTGGGTGTAAAGGCACATGATGTTCATGCCTTTATACATATTGGGAAAGAAACATGTTGTGGCTTGGTTTTTAGTCTTCTAAACTTGCTGAAGATTTTTTTAATTAAATTGTGAGAGAAAGAACTTGTGTTTACCATGGGTAGACTATGTATTTTCTAGAATAAACATTAATGCTGAACTTTGAATCATACTATACTTTCATACTGCAGAAGTGCTTAAAAACCAGATAAGTAGTTTTTTGAAACTTGTTGTAAGGCTGTGTATACTGTTTCAAAGAGGTTTGATGTGAGGAACCTTTGTAATGGAAGTTGGAATGCTTCTTGCGTCTTTTAAAACTCAGAATGACTATATTCCTAGTGTTATTAATATTCAACAGTATAAGGCACATGTAATGTATAGGGGGCAGCATAAAACTTGGGGAAAAGTTCTGCGATTACTAGTTGGAGACCTTTGACATTGACTAATACTGAATATAAAATTGCAAGACATTACATAATAGATTAAGGAAAATGTTTTTCTTTTAACTTTTATGAGGGAGTATATGGTGTTCCTGGGAAAAATATAAAGAATATTTTGTTAGTATTTTGTGAAGTAATTTACTGTATAAATTCTACTTATAGTGAGGACGCACTCTTAGTTTGTGATCTTCAGAAGGCATTTGATACCATGTCTCATGCTGCTGTACAGGAGATTTTGCAACGTTATGATGCTAGTTTTAAGTTTATTGCTGTTTTAAAATCTCTTTATGGTAATTCTTGGGTACAACCATTAGTGAATGTTTGGATAGCAAAATGCATACAAATACATAGAAGTGTTAAGCAGCGCTGTCCATTAAGTGATCTTTTATATGCATGTTTGGATAGCAAAATGTATACAAATACATAGAAGTGTTAAGAAGTGCTGTCCATTAAGTGATCTTTTATATGCAATTTTGATGTCTGCTGCATTGAATTCTTGAAATCCATTTTTACCTAGGCTTGGTTATATATGGGGTGATCTGTTTACATCCCTGTATGTTTATCATATGTGGATGATCTTATTATTTTTGTTAACTCATCAATATGGTTAATTGGTATTTGTGGGTGTTTAGTGATCATTTTTAAGATAGTACAACTTTCCTTTATAAAAAATATTCCAGATATGGGAGAATCGTCAAACAATTTAAATTTCCTATGTCTCATGACAAAATTATTATTTTAGGTATTCCTTTTGGGAGTAAGTTAGTGTCATTACAATATTGGGATAATCTTCTTGACACAGTTGACAAAGATTTAAAAAACTGCTGAACAAACAAAGTTGCGAGGAAGAACTACTTGTAAGTTATGAATACTGTGCTATCTTCTCTCGAACCAATAGAGGAAACACAGTATTATGCGACCACAAGAACGTTTATTGAAGCAAATAACATTGATATAGTAATACAAATCTGTATGAGTTAAGCGCTTTCACCTACTATACATAGGCTTCTTCAGAACTCATATAAACAGTCCGTGCGCCATTTTAAATAACCTTTTTGGCGCGAATTTAATCCAAAGAGCCTTTTACATTTAAAGTGCCATAGAATAAAATAATAATATTTAATATTAACATATTAACTAAAACTGAATTAACCAACCTGCTAAAACATCCTCCTACTAATCGCTTACTACATTTAATGTTAACTATCTGTTCATAAATACATTCATATGATACAGTTGTATACTCTATTTTTTTCAAGCATACTTCTCAATGTATATCCTTCTCAAACGTGTCATTTTCCTTGTATTATCGTTACATATAAATATAAGTCCAGTTTTTTAGTTTTTTAGTAAATTATATACTTGTAATGATGAATATATAGGTAAAACATAACATTAATACTACTAACATTAGTAATGATTTTAAAAAACTGAGTTCTAAACACTAATTGTTGAATATAAAACTATTTATTTAATTAACAGTAATAATTTAAAAATAATAATAATAATAATACTCTACATTTAATGTGCTATAATGTGTATGTGATGGGTGTATATGTGCAAACTGATCATTATTTCAATAGCTATTGAATTAATAATTACATTATATAAATGTTGCATCCAAAGCAATGTTTGTATTAATATTAATATAATATCTACCTTATTAAAATAACCAATACTACACAATATTAAATATTGATAAATATTTCTATATTTTAGTGAATTGATAATACAAAATTATTATGTACAATGATAACTTAAATATAAATATTAATAACTTAAGTATAAATATAAATATTTGTATCCAAATGTCTTAACTACTTAATATATAATCTAAAATTGATCTTAATATCTTAAATTTATAAAATCTTATGTCTATAAAAAACAAATTTGCTCATAACCATATATATAATGAAACGAGTCGTAACTAAAAAATGTGAACTTTTTATTATTTATTTACATTTAACTATTTTTTGTATATGTATGTTTGTTATTTATTTATTGAACAACAAGGGTTTGATGGCTATGGTGTTGTTTAATCCCGGTAATGTGGCTGCGTCGGTGTACAACTGCCACCAAATTTCTTTATAACTTAATAGATCCTTCATGTTACCCCCCATAGTATCCGATTTAATGTGATCTATAATAGTGAATTTAAATCTATGTTGGTCTCCATGTCTCTCTATGTGCCTATATAAAGCATTATTGCCATCCTTCTTTTTAATACAATACGAGTGATCATACATTCTTTTTTTGAAGGCCCTCTCAGTTTTCCCAACATAGTACGCAGTGCACATGTCACATTTAGCTATATAAATCACATTCTTTGTATTACAATTCCCCTTCACACTTCTAATTATTGTCTTATTGCTGTTATTGCTGTTACTTAAAGTAATTTCTGTTTGACACATGATAAATCTGCATTGGTTGCAGTTACCACATTTTTTAGTGGATACTACTAATTTTTTTCCTTCATTCTTAAATTTTGTTACATTTCCTGATTCTAAAATTCTTTTTAAATTATGTGACATCCTGTACACAATGAGAGGTTTCTCTCCCAATAATCTTGTTAAATCAGGGTTTACCAAAAATATACTATATATATAGTATTTTATATATATAAAAATATAGTATTTTTCACTGTATTAGCCAGTTTGTACAGGTCTCTTGATGTCATTCATTAACAAGAGTAGCACTCACTGCAATGTCAGCGATCAATCACATGGAAAGGGAATAAATCTCACAGCCTTCCACATCAAAGGTGATTATATTATGCATTGCACCAATGGCACTTGTTAAAGTGTCCATTGCAGAGATATGAATAGTGTCAAACTCATGCATTGGAGTTTTCGGTAAGAATGATCATTTATTCTTTGAGGCTTTTGCTAGTAATTGTCAGGATTTTTTTCAAAACTGGTCTATCAGTGTTCTTCAACTTCCTCTTCAGTAATATTAAGTATACCAATCACAGTGACACACAAACTGTGTCTGGCCTGGGGGGATGGATAGCTGTAGCCTTTTATTAGTACCAGTGAGAGCTGGATTATTAGCTTGTTCTTGACAGAAAAGCTGATGCCACGGCTGCATCTCTCTTCAGAAGGTTTCTCTTACCCAGAGAATGTGAAACCATCCAGCTATCCATCCAATTTTTCCAAAAGCCTAATTTGCCCTTGCACAGGTCTGTGGTGAGACAGAATACTGTCCCAGCAGCCAGTGGATGCAAGGCTTTGAAACCCATTCTGGGCAGTCTATCATGGAATACAAACATTTATTTACATACTACATCTACATCTATGGGAGATTTTGAGAATGCCATTTCACCCACTTGATGTCTTTGGGGGAATAAATCCTATGTAGATGCAGGTTGGGCATATAGATTCTACAGAAGAGGAAAAGAAAGCCAATAATTCAGCTGAAGAACCTCTTTCAATGAAGATTATTCTCAGCTCTCTTTCCTTACCTAACATCCATCTTGCTTTCCTGTCTAGCCATCAACAGTGACATCTGTGCTTTTTTTTTTTTTTGCAATCTATGGCTCCCGGTGCCTGTCAATCATTGACTACATCTCTACATCCCAGCCAATTGGCCCATTCATTCCTCATCAATGGGTTGATGGTTGAGCAGGAAGAGACATCATTCAGACAGCCATTAGTGTGATTCTAGGAATTTCTTTTTTTTTTTTCTCGAGCTCTACTAGCATGTACCTGGTGAGGTGTCATAGTGGAGACTGTAAGGAGCTGATGACAGACAATGTTCCTTCACTTCTTCCATCATCAGAAGAAAAAGAGAGAGCATTGATCAGTGTGCCCCTGAGTGTTTGTATCATAGGATCATAGGAAGTTACTAGGCTATTGGCCTTGAGGGCTTTATAAGCCTAGCCAAGAGTTTAGCCCATGTTTAGACAAGTCAGCATCCAAAGCCCCTGCCTAGCAGGGACACAGTTGGAATCACAGAGGTGTATTTTCCGTTTCCCATCCAGTTATCCAGGTTGCGTTTAAAAAGGGATAATGAGGTACTCTGCTTCACATGGAGAGGGAGTCTATTCCACAGATGGGGAGTCTCTGGGACACAAATCTGTCCCGCCAACAAGTCCTATTGATGCCACAGACCAGGTTGAGGTCATCCGTGTGGGTTACTTCAGTGGTGCTGGACTTGTGGATATGAAGCAGTCTCGTCAAGGCGGGGTCTGAGATTGCTTTATATGCCAGACAGATGTTACCTCTGAGGAGTCTGTATGAACATGAGTAGAGGGACAGGGCTTTTAGCCTATCTGTGTAGGGTAGATGTTTGAGGCCCTAGATTCTCTTGGTGAGGAACCTCTGTGGTCTCTCCAGCTGCTGCATTTGTGAGGTACATGCTGAAGGGGGCCTTGTACTCAATAATTGGCCTTATAAGGGAAAAATACATGATGTTCTTCTCCCTGGATGAGATACACTTACTTATGTGGTGGGCCATGTAGAAAGCTTTCCATACAACGGAAGCAACATGGTGGTCAAAAATCAGGTTCCTATCAACCAGTGTGCCCAAATCCTTCAAAACTGATCGTGTGCTTAGGACATTGTTATTAATGTGATAATATGTAGGACATCACTCTCCCCAAAGGGGATGATGATGCATTTTTTTGGCTTTTCCTCTTCTGTAGAATCTATATGCCCAACCTGCATCTACATAGGATTTCTTCCCCCAAAGACATCAAGTGGGTGAAATGGCATTCTCAAAATCGCCCATAGATGTAGATGTAGTATGTAAATAAATGATTGTATTCCATGATAGACTGCCCAGAATGGGTTTCAAAGCCTTGCATCCAGCTCTCACATCTTGAGGCCATGTTTCTGGCAGCAGTCACTTGTTTGGGTGAGACCCTCTTGCAGGACGTCCACATAAACTGGGGAATTGAATGACTACTACCAGCTTGCAGTCATCTGCAAATTTTGTCAGCCATAGCCCACTGGTTTTGGCCTGCACCTCAGAGAAGTATATCCCGAATAACAGAGGGCTCAAGACCAATCCCTGGGGTACACTGCTTGTTACGAGTCTACTGCTTGAGGTGGCTTCCCCTATTTTGATTAGGTAGGTTCCATCAGTGAGCCAGTTTGCTACCTATCTAGTAACATATGGATTGATGCCTAGTTGAGAGAGTTTATCTATTATGCCCGAATGGGGAATAGTGTCAAAGGCTTTGGCCAGGTCAAGGTAGGTGGTGTGCCAGGTCAAGTTAGGCAGTGTGCACCATCTTCCTCTTGTCCATGGCTTTGGTGACTATCTCAAAGACCGGACCCCGGGAACTACCGCCCCATTAGCCTGACGAGCCTGGTCTGCAAGGCTATGGAATGTATCCTCATGGAACTTATAAACAATGACATTGGTAATCTCCAAACTCTGAACACCACCCAGTTCGGGTTTGTATAAGGCAGATTATGTCTCCTAAACCTGATAGACTTCTTTGAAGCAGTCACCAAAGCCAGAGACAATGGTAAGTTGGTTCACACAGCCTATCTAGATCTTGTCAAGGCTTTTGACACCATCCCCCACTCTGGAATTATAGATAAACTCACTAAACGAGGTATAAATCCCTATGTCACAAGATGGGTTGTCAATTGTCTCAGTGACAGAACCCACAATGTGAAAAGTAGCAGACTCCAAATCAGACTTCAGACCAGTGACAAGTGGAGTACCACAGGGTTCAGTCCTGTGTCCTCTCTTGTTTGGTATTTACTTCTCTGAAGTACAGGCTAAGACAGAAGGTCTTTGGCTAACAAAGTTCACAGATGACTGTAAACTAGGAGCCATAATCGAAACTCCTAATGATGTGGACATCCTACATAAAGGACATCAATGAGACAGATGCCTGGTGTCAAACCCATGGCCTCAAGCTCAATAACAAAAAGTGCATTGTCATCCCTTTTGGTAAAAACTCTGTACCCATGAACTACCACATAGGTGGTAGTCTAACACCGAAAGTGTGATAAGAGACCTTGGGACACAGGTGGACAGTAGTCTCTCCTTTGATAATCACATCGCCACAGTAGTCAGGAAATCTTTCTACATGGCACACGTCATCGCAAAAGGTTTCTCATCCAGAAAAAAAGAGGTAATTGTTCCGCTCTACTCATCACTCATTAGACCCATTATAGAGTATAATGCCCCTTTTGGTATGTACCTCACAAGACAGCTACAACAACTGGAAAGGCCGCAGAAATACTTCACAAAGAGGATTACCAGCCTCAGACAGATGCCCTATGCAGACCGTCTCAAAAAACTCCAGCTTTACTCTGTTGCATATCGCCTACTCAGAGGCGATCTCTGCCTAACATACAAAGCTATGTCAAACCCAGAGCTGTTGGACATGCTCCACTTAAAGAAATCCCAATCCCTCCAAGCTACATGCTCTAGGGGCCTAAACCTTGTCACCACAATAAACAGAACATGCTGGAGGGATAGATTCCTGTCCCAGAGACTTCCCATACTCTGGAACAAACTACCTATCTATATCAAACAAAGCTCCTCATTAGCACTCTTCAAGAAAAATCTTGATGACTGGATGGGAGATAGGAAATTCACCCCGGGAATCACTTCTGTGGCTCTGCTCGACAGGGGCACGGGAAAATAATTTTCTTGGGTGGCGAAAGCCAGGGTACCTTTTTGGCTGGGCTTATATAGGCCCTAGGGCCAACAGCCTAGTACCTACCTATGAACCTATGAAAGAAGTTGATCAGATTTAACAGACATGACCTCCCCTTGATAAAGCCAAACGGTGTGGGGCTGAGTTTTTGGAGGTTGCCATTGTCCCTGTTAATGAGGTCCATGACAATCTGTTCCACGGCCTTGCAGATCAGGCTAGTTAGGCTGATGGGTCTATAATTTTCCGGATCGGTGGACACTCCACCTTTGTGTAAAGGGATGACAGTGGCTGTCCTCCACTTGGCTGGAACAAACCCTTTACTCAGGCTTTGGTTGAATAGGGTGCTAATGGTGCTGCAAGTTCATGCCTGAGTTCATGTAGGATGCAGCCTGGATGTTATCGGGTCCCATGGAGGCTCTATTTTTTGCCTTTGAGAAGACAGTGATGACCTGTTCCCTAGAGATAAGGGGAGGGGGGCAGGTACTGAGGATGTCCTGATTTATTGATAGAGGGAACAGAAGGATGACGTTTCACTGAATCTGTCAGCCAGTAGGTTGGCTATATCTACAGCAAAAGGATGTAGACACTGCCAGATTCAAACCATCAACACCATCACTCATGCAAATGTCCCTAGCCCACTGAGCCACACAGGCCAGAATTTTTTTTACTAGATTTTCATAGATTAGTACTAGATTAACTAGATTAACTGTCCTTGTGAACCATTTTAAACCTAGTCAAATACCCCATCTGAGAATCAAATGCTGTGCCTTGTGTTTGTAAGGTAAATACCTTAACCATTATGCCAACCTCCCATTTGTAGTCTCCTCCTTCCTCCCAGGAGAGGGTACAGGGTACACCTGCTAATCAAACCCCAGTTACGTGGGTAGCAGTCAGGGCCCTATTGCTTTGTACCATGGAGCCAGGCCTAGCAGTAATGTTTGTATTACTTTTTTAAAGTTTTCTAGTGATGTCAGCATTTCTTCCTTTTGATTGCTCACTGTACTGGTTGTCAAGAACATTCTAGGTTTCAAAATGTACTGGTTTTAAATTTTAATGTACTGATTTCAAATTTTGTCATCAAAGTGAGTAATCCAATTGGATCTCACTACTCAGCCTCAATTTTGGGTACCTTCTCTAGTTTCCTCTCCATGTGGGGTATGCAGAGGGGATCTCTGAAATTTATACTCTCTCAAAGTAGCAGCCGCTGAGATGCATACTTGTATCAGTTTAGACATCTGTAGACCAGCTTTCCACTGTAGCCTGCTTGTTAAGTTAGGAAGCAACAGACCAACTGGAAGAACAGCCCTGTATTACTAGATAGTCCTATTGTGCTGCAGAGCACCCAACATCCTAGTGTCTCATTTAAGTTTATCTAGCATTGATGTTTGGATTATTCTTAGACTGGGATCTTTACTTAGAGTGGACATCTGTGACCAGTACCCTTTTGTGATGGTGATGTCTGTTTGCTCCATACTCTGTAGGTCACCTGGAGTTTTTGATACTGCTATGTACGTCCATTACAAACAGACCTTTGTAGAGGTCCCACACTAAGACATTTTCTCGGATGGTAAACACATGCAACTATATGCTTATGAGAACTTTTTAATTTTACATAAGAAAACTTAAAAGCTGGAATGCAGCTGCAAAGCAGAGCAAGGGTTAGCAGAGGTATACCACTCATAGCCAGATTGTCCTGGCAGGGAAAAATAAATCTTAAATTCATAAAGTAGAAAGAAGATCAGTAAGACCAGCAGCAGTTTGAGGAGAAGAAAAGGAAAAAGACAGGCAGAAGGAAGGAATGATGTACACTTAAACATTAAATCTGGCACTTAGCACAGAAGATTAAGGCTATGAGCTGATAACAAATTGCTTCCTGTGGACCAGGGTTTGATTCCCTCAGCCTTCATTTGCCTACTCTATGATCTTGAGAAAATCATTTAACTAGACAGTGCTCTGGAGCAATTAAGAAACTGAACTAGGCTCTCAGTGGTCTACCAGACTGTGTGACTAGTAACTACCTATGAACCCAAGTGTGATAAAAGGTTAGATACCATCAGAAGAGAAATGTCAAAAGAAGAAACAAGTTTACCACAACTGAAACTTTATCTGCAGTCTTGGCAGTTGCTAAACTGTGAAATAAAAGCTGTACATAATGTAAGAATAACAAATGAAAGGAAGGTGAGTGGGATGATGAAGCTGAAAGAGGGTATAGCATTTATTAATGCAAGTTACAAAGGAGAGTGAATGGATGTTACAGAAAAATGAGACAAATATTAAGGATAATTGAGGTTTGGATTATTATCCAGATCTGTAGTCTGTAATTTTCTGATTTTTATGTTGATATATTACATCTTAATGGCATAAATGGTGTAAAACTGCAACTGCTTACCACCTAAAGAAAGCACCATCAAATCCAGAATTTAGAGAAACAAAATGGAAAAACTTGCAGTCAGTAAGTTACACCATTGAAAAGTAAACTCTTTCATCTTTAAGCCAGGAAAAGAGTTTTACAGAAGGAAAACTTTTCTACATTTTAGAATCACAGATCAAAGAAGGAAGAACAATTTAAATTCCAAAAGCCATAAAACATGCAGGCTAAAAAATACAGGTTTAATCACGTACTTGTATGTGATACAGGAAACATACCTCTGCAGCAACAACACCCTCAGCTGTCAATCATAGGCATCACTGAACGCCCACTACATGAAGCATGATATTGGCATATAACACCCTTCAGCCATCAATCATGATGTAAGACATGCAGATAACAAATATGTTGCATATGAAATTATCCAAAGAAATTTCCTCTTAGTGTGCCTCAAGCCAAAATTCTGAATCTTGGAAAAGGCATGAGATTAACTTCAGACTAAACATGAGTTCTCAACTTTCATATGATTTAGCAGTGTATCTTCAGATTTCCAATTTGCTCTTTTTTTATAACTGCACTATACGAGGAAAAATAATAAAATATGTATATCTTGTTCTAAAGGTGACTTGCAAAGAAAAAAATGTGAAGTTTTGTTTTGGCTTGATAAAAAAGGAAAAATAAATGTCCTAGATATGAAGAAATGCATCTTGCTACATTCATGACATAATCTAAAGTGATGGTATTTTTTTGGTTTATGACTAAAGTTCAGAACATTAGTGATCAACAGGCGTGTGATAACTTAAGTAGTACACACCACAAACCTCGATCTGGACAAAACTTTTGACACAATTCTCTACAAATGTATAGTACAAAAGGTAAATTAACTGGGAATAAACCCCTGTGTCACCTGCTGGATTGCAAACCCGCTCAGAGACAGGATGCAGGCGATCAAAATAGGGGAAGCTACCTTCACAAAAAGAACAGTCATCAATGGAAACCAGCCAGGGTTCTGTGCTGGGACCTCTCCTGGTTGGCATCTACATTTCTGAAGTAAAAGACAATACCAAAAGGCTCTGGCTAACTAAGTTTGGTGATGACTGCAAGCTAGGAGCAGTCATTAAATCCTCAAATGACGTAGCCATCCTGCAGGAAAGTTAGTCTCAAGTAAATAACTTGTGTCAAAATTAGCTCTGAAACTAAATGCCAAAAAATGTATTATTGTATACTTTGGGAAGTCATCTACACCAAGGAAATACCACACTGATAATACGCTCTTACAACCTGACCTAGTTGTTAGGGATTTAGGAACTTATGTAGACAGTGACCTAACTTTTGACAACATATGTCTATTCTTGTAAAAAAGTCATTCAATATTGCATAGCATATAAACAAAGAGATTGGGTCTAGATCTTACTCAGACCTTATCAGGCAAATCATTGAATATAATGCCCCCTTTGGCCTGTATCTGTCTAGATGGGTTCAGGCACCTAGACGGTGCGACACCCCCCCTGTGAGACAGCTGGATGTGGACACATGGCAGGTTGGCAGTTTAGCTGCAGTGACAAATGCCCGCAGACAATTCTCTGTGGGAATAGAGGAACCCCCTGCACCCTAACCACAGGTGGGAGACACAAACCCCCTTAGTGGTACATGCTGCACCCCCTAGAAACCACCATGTGCAACTGTCAATGGAACATGTGCCTAGCATAGGATACCAAGTGGGCATGAAAGTGGTAGTGTGAAACCTGTGTGCTGTGGGCAAAGCCTTTATTAACACAATATGTAAAGTGATGTGTGCAGTGCTTGGTGCATACTAAACCCAGATATAATCACAACTTGTAGAAATGTGCCAGAGCACGGAGAAAATCCTGCACATCACTGTAGTCACACTTATGTTGCAAGATGTGCTTTAGACAACGCTCCCTTACAACAATAGCCTTCCTACATGGTGTCGCAGGCATCCCCCTCAAAAGAGACTCCTGTCGGGTATCTGTCAGGTTTTGTTCCTGTTGCAGAACAGACAGAAGGTCGGATAGCTGCACAGTAGGGTGTCCCAGTAACACCTTCAGCCGACGATGCCATGCCTCTACCTGGTTATTAGTCCGCAGGAAGTCCATGTCAGAGACATCACACACATTCCAAAACCTCAAAGGGTAGGACGATGGCAGTCATTGCTGTGCAGAGCAGTGGGATGCATACTTGCGTGGTCGGCCTCGCACATAATGATGATCCAGAAATACGCCAATAGGCTGTGCACAGTCTGGTAAAGTAGCCACGATGTCCAGAAATGCAGGGACAACATCTTCCAGTGGTAAGAATGCCAATGCAATTAGCTTGCGGATGGCAATTGAGAAAGCAGTGTCCGTACCATAGAGGGCCACAAGGTGGTGATGCTGGATCTGGCGCCAAATGATCTGTGTGAAATGGAAAAGGCACCCCTTCAGAATACTCTTAGGGAATGCCTTATGGCTGGCACGGATCGCTGCCTTCTCAAAATCAGTCATAATATACTGTGGAGCCAAGGTGCATCCCTGTCCTGCGGCCATACCCTTCAGTATCTCTCACATATTGTTGTATGCAGACTCTGACTTCCTTGTCATGAGACAGTACACCAAGGGGACAATCCTTGTTGAGGTGGGGGTGCCAATACATCCATGTAATGTATACAGCTGGAGACATATATCAGCCCATGTAGGGAAGGTGCCATCCCCAAGAATGATGTTAGATCTGCACAGATCAGTCAGATTCTGTGACGTTGTAAGTAGAACCAAGGAATCAGTCCCATCCATATCAGACCTTCTACGGAGGATAAAGCTGCCACTACGGAGTGGATACTGGCTGACATCAATATCCGAGAGTGTTACTGGAGTTGTGGTCATGGATGCCCATGCCCTCTACCGTATCCTGGTTATGTAAAGTACACCAACACCAACGATATTTCCAGGTTCTACTGCACACGGACCACAAAAACACCGGCACAATTAAAATCCGATTTCACCTTTATTGAATACAAATACTGTTAAGCGCTTTCATCTAAAATCGATAGACTTCTTCAGAACAATTTAGTATCCCTCCATTCCTGTTTAAATATACAAGTTGACCAATCATTTTAAATTTTAAATAACCCATCAATAATCATTTAAAGTGCCAGTGTGTTATAAAATTGACATTGCCATCTAAAATTTTTAAAAAAATACATAATACTGTTAGTTCAATAAACAACATAGTTTTCTATATAGTTAATATTAAAACCAGTTAATATAAATTTTACATTTGATTCTATACTCTATTCTTAAGTAGCTTGATTTTCTAAAAAGGTTTGACTGATATGTGTTCATTAATCCCAGGGTAGGATGAAGCATTTAATTTGATCTGCCATCTGGCTTCATATTCACCTAATTTCTTTTTGATGCTCCCACCCCTTGGATTCGCTTTACTACTTCTAAAATCCCAAACAAGAACATACTACAACCCTTGTTCTCTGCTATGTGTCTCCACAAGGCATTATTAACATCATTTCTCTTTATACTGTAATAATGGTCGTAAATTCTTTGTCTAAGGCACCTTTCGGTCTTGCCTACGTAGTAACTAGGGCATTTTGTACATTTCGCCAAATAAACCACTTGTTTAGTTCTACAATTCCCCTTACTATACCTAATGGTCGTATGGTTTGTGTCTTGTAATACTGTGCTTGCTTCTCTTGTAATATATTTGCACTGATTACAAGATCCACACCTAATGGTCCCCCTCTTATCCGTCTCATTGTCATGAATTTCTTTTTTCCTCTCTAGTTCATTTTTCATATTAAATCCATTCCTGGACACAAATTTGGGTAACTTTCCTATTATCCCCTCTATCCGTGTGTCTGTCCTAATAATATTCCAATTCTTAGAAATTAAATTTTTATCTCAGCACTCCAAGGGGTAAATTGTATAACACATGCTCTAGTGTAACCCATTTTGTCGTCCGTCTCTTTGTTTGTTATCTTTTCCTTCCTTGAGGGGTCCTTTTCCAACCAGGGGTATGTATTTGCTACCCCATTCTCTTTTTACATATTCTGTCACATCTTTAACCAACCACCTAGGGTAACCCCTCTGTCTAAACATGTCACCAATGCAGCCTAATTCTCTAATAAAATCTTTGTAGTCCGATGTCATCCTGGCCCTTATACACTGCCCTTAATTATGCTTCTTTTTTGACTCATGGGGTGGCAGCTGGTGTATTCTAAATAACTATTACTAAAAGTTTCCTTCCTATAAATGCTTGACTTTATTTTCCCTTTTTCGACTGTAATTTTAGTATCCAAAAATGCCATAACTTTGGGATCTGTATTAAAAGTAAACTTTAACCACCTACTTCTAGTGTTAATATACTCCTTAAACTCATCCAATTCTTCTTTTGTTCCAGTCCATATCATAAAGACATCGTCCAAAAACCTGTAATAGCAGGACATTTTTGCATACCATTTAGTACTCAAAATGAATTCCTTTTCCCAGTCATATAAGTACAGGGTTTGCATATATGGGGGCACAAGCTGCCCCCATTGCCACTCCTGCTGTCTGCACAAAGTATTCGCCTTCGAATAGGATGAAATTATTTTTTAAGGTTATTTCCATAAATTCCAATATAAGCTGTCTCCTTTCCCTAGTCAAATGGTTGGCCTTTTCTAAGCAATTTTCCAACCTTTTCAGTCCATCCTCTAGAGGAATACTGGAAAAAAGATCCACTACGTCTATTGTTACCAGTAAACATTGTTTTTTACCATGTCATCTTTCAATCTCCCTAAAAAGTCCCAAGAGTCTATTATAATATGCTCTATGGAGGTGAATATGGGTTTTAACCATTTATCAATTACTTTCCCAAATTTAAAAGTTTTAGACCTGTTACCCGATATTATTGGCCGAAAAGGAGGATTAATTAAATTCTTATGAATCTTAGGAATACCTATTATTGTGCCTATAATGGGATTTTCTTCTTTTAAATAGTTATATAAATCTATGCCAATCCTCTCATCAATTAATAAATCTTCTAAATATAAATTAATTTTATTATACCCTACATTTACTTCATTCCGTGAAGATGCACAATAATTTCCAGTATCCAGTAAAATTTTATTAATTTTGTTTTTGTATTCCTCTTGGTCATAAATCACAACCCCACCCCCTTTATCAGGTTTCATTATTCTTAGCTTTCTGTTTTGTTGCATTTCTCTTAAAACTTCTAATTCCTTGGAATTCAAGTTGTATCTCACTTTATTCTTGTTAATTTTATTCGAATAACTGTATAAATCATCTATCACAGTTTTTTCAAACATAGCTAAGGTGGAATTAAGGGGGGGGGTGTATACCCTTTTTTTCTTAAATTCAGTGTGGGTCACATCCTTGTTGTTCTTATTATCAAAAATCACAGCCAGATTTAGTTTTCTAATATACTTCTTAAAATCTATAATAGTATCTTCCACCTTAAACTTCTTAACTGGAATATATTTCATTCCCCTGCTAAGGAGAGTAAAGTGTTCTTCTTTAATTCTAAATCAGTGTAATTGTGTATAACAAATTGTTTGTAACCACTAGTAATGGTATTATATTTCACTATTCTCTTCCTTTCCCCTCCGTCTTGTTGTTTGTTGAATTCCTCTATCTTTTTCCCTTGGTATACATTCCCTTTTTGGTATCTTTGACGTTGTTTCATATGGGATCCTCCATCTCATCTCTTCCTCTAAAAATCATCTAATCTATTATTTTCATAATTCCTATAAGGGCCCTGTAGTTGTTGCCTTTCCGATTCCCATCATAATTGTCCCGATGGTTCACATGTTTCTGTCCACCTGCCATTTGCCATCTATAAGCCTGACCTTTTGTATATTGCTCCAAGTCCCTCTCAAACTTTTTACATTTCCTTTCAAATACTTTATTCACATGATTCTGTACCCAATTGTATTGAGTATTTACACAGTATTCAAATTCATCATAAAGTAGGTCGTTAGTGATTAAATCATTCAGAATTTCTAACTCATTCATCAAAGTACAGATTTTCTTATCATTGCAGTTTAAAATAAACCGCATGAAAGTAAAACCAAACTCGTCAAACATTTTATTACATTCCCCCACAACTTCATCATTTATTTCTATACCCATCGGGTACTTAAAAAACCTGAGCCCCATAGGGACCACATGAGAATCTAAACATTTTTTCAAATATTCGTTTTCCAACTGAAGGGTCTTGCATGTTTTTAACATTTTCCCAAAGTCATAAATTAAGTCTTTTACAGTCTTGTTTCCTTGCCCTCTGTCCATTCCATCATCTTTCCCTTTGGCGTCAGACACACATTTTTTGTCAAAATCAAATTCGGAATTAAGAAAGTTATTAAAATTAAACCTGTTCCTGTTAACATTAGTTTTAACCTGATCCGGAATTACAGTTACAGTACCTTGCCTTAACGTATTGGTTGCCATAACATATGTTCTTTTGGGCGGTATCCGTTTGGGTCTAGCTCCGGATATATTGTATTCAGCCTCCGATCCCAAATCCAATTCACCAGTAAAACGACCAGTTTGTCTGCCATAGGATCCATTAGAGGTGCTCCTTATCCGCTCCGGATTCTCTCCTTGCCCATTCGGAATCTCGTCACCATTGTCTCTAGAATTGTGCGTATGCGATGACCTCACAGGTTCTGTCCCATTTATTTGACGTGTAGGCTGGCTCATCATCTCGATGAGCCTAGTGAGCTCCCCTCTCATTATTGCCATTTCCGACTGCATTCCTTTTATCTCGTCTCTCCTAGGCGAGAAAATGGATGGCAATTCATCTAAAGAGTCCATGTTAACAATCCAACAACTGTAACACGAATTGTAGAACCAGCCAACAAAGTAAAGTACACCAACACCAACGATATTTCCAGGTTCTACTGCACATGGACCACAAAAACACCGGCACAATTAAAATCCAATTTCACCTTTATTGAATACAAATACTGTTAAGCGCTTTCATCTAAAATCAATAGACTTCTTCAGAACAATTTAGTATCCCTCCATTCCTGTTTAAATATACAAGTTGACCAATCATTTTAAATTTTAAATAACCCATCAATAATCATTTAAAGTGCCAGTGTGTTATAAAATTGAAATTGCCATCTAAAATTTTTTAAAAAATACATAATACTGTTAGTTCAATAAACAACATAGTTTTCTATATAGTTAATATTAAAACCAGTTAATATAAATTTTACATTTGATTCTATACTCTATTCTTAAGTAGCTTGATTTTCTAAAAAAGGTTTGACTGATATGTGTTCATTAATCCCAGGGTAGGATGAAGCATTTAATTTGATCTGCCATCTGGCTTCATATTCACCTAATTTCTTTTTGATGCTCCCACCCCTTGGATTCGCTTTTACTACTTCTAAAATCCCAAACAAGAACATGGGTGGGAGCATCAAAAAGAAATTAGGTGAATATGAAGCCAGATGGCAGATCAAATTAAATGCTTCATCCTACCCTGGGATTAATGAACACATATCAGTCAAACCTTTTTTAGAAAATCAAGCTACTTAAGAATAGAGTATAGAATCAAATGTAAAATTTATATTAACTGGTTTGAATATTAACTATATAGAAAACTATGTTGTTTATTGAACTAACAGTATTATGTATTTTTTAAAAAAATTTAGATGGCAATGTCAATTTTATAACACACTGGCACTTTAAATGATTATTGATGGGTTATTTAAAATTTAAAATGATTGGTCAACTTGTATATTTAAACAGGAATGGAGGGATACTAAATTGTTCTGAAGAAGTCTATCGATTTTAGATGAAAGCGCTTAACAGTATTTGTATTCAATAAAGGTGAAATCGGATTTTAATTGTGCCGGTGTTTTTGTGGTCCGTGTGCAGTAGAACCTGGAAATATCGTTGGTGTTGGTGTACTTTACTTTGTTGGCTGGTTCTACAATTCGTGTTACAGTTGTTGGATTGTTAACATGGACTCTTTAGATGAATTGCCATCCATTTTCTCGCCTAGGAGAGACGAGATAAAAGGAATGCAGTCAGAAATGGCAATTATGAGAGGCGAGCTCACTAGGCTCATCGAGATGATGAGCCAGCCTACATGTCAAGCAAATGGGACAGAACCTGTGAGGTCATCGTATACGCACAATTCTAGTGACAATGGTGACGAGATTCCGAATGGGCAAGGAGAGAATCGTGAGCGGATAAGGAGCACCTCTAATGGATCCTATGGCAGACAAACTGGTCGTTTTACTGGTGAATTGGATTTGGGATCGGAGGCTGAATACAATATATCCGGAGCTAGACCCAAACGGATACCGCCCAAAAGAACATATGTTATGGCAACCAATACGTTAAGGCAAGGTACTGTAACTGTAATTCCGGATCAGGTTAAAACTAATGTTAACAGGAACAGGTTTAATTTTAATAACTTTCTTAATTCCGAATTTGATTTTGACAAAAAATGTGTATCTGACGCCAAAGGGAAAGATGATGGAATGGACAGAGGGCAAGGAAACAAGACTGTAAAAGACTTAATTTATGACTTTGGGAAAATGTTAAAAACATGCAAGACCCTTCAGTTGGAAAACGAATATTTGAAAAAATGTTTAGATTCTCATGTGGTCCCTATGGGGCTCAGGTTTTTTAAGTACCCGATGGGTATAGAAATAAATGATGAAGTTGTGGGGGAATGTAATAAAATGTTTGACGAGTTTGGTTTTACTTTCATGCGGTTTATTTTAAACTGCAATGATAAGAAAATCTGTACTTTGATGAATGAGTTAGAAATTCTGAATGATTTAATCACTAACGACCTACTTTATGATGAATTTGAATACTGTGTAAATACTCAATACAATTGGGTACAGAATCATGTGAATAAAGTATTTGAAAGGAAATGTAAAAAGTTTGAGAGGGACTTGGAGCAATATACAAAAGGTCAGGCTTATAGATGGCAAATGGCAGGTGGACAGAAACATGTGAACCATCGGGACAATTATGATGGGAATCGGAAAGGCAACAACTACAGGGGCCCTTATAGGAATTATGGGAAAAATAATAGATTAGATGATTTTTTAGAGGAAGAGATGAGATGGGAGGGATCCCATATGAAACAACGTCAAAGATACCAAAAAGGGAATGTATACCAAGGGAAAAAGATAGAGGAATTCAACAAACAACAAGACGGAGGGGAAAGGAAGAGATAGTGAAATATAATACCATTACTAGTGGTTACAAACAATTTGTTATACACAATTACACTGATTTAGAATTAAAGGAAGAACACTTTACTCTCCTTAGCAGGGGAATGAAATATATTCCAGTTAAGAAGTTTAAGGTGGAAGATACTATTATAGATTTTAAGAAGTATATTAGAAAACTAAATCTGGCTGTGATTTTTGATAATAAGAACAACAAGGATGAGACCCACACTGAATTTAAGAAAAAAAGTGTATACACCCCCCCCCCTTAATTCCACCTTAGCTATGTTTGAAAAAACTGTGATAGATGATTTATACAGTTATTCGAATAAAATTAACAAGAATAAAGTGAGATACAACTTGAATTCCAAGGAATTAGAAGTTTTAAGAGAAATGCAACAAAACAGAAAGCTAAGAATAATGAAACCTGATAAAGGGGGTGGGGTTGTGATTTATGACCAAGAGGAATACAAAAACAAAATTAATAAAATTTTACTGGATACTGGAAATTATTGTGCATCTTCACGGAATGAAGTAAATGTAGGGTATAATAAAATTAATTTGTATTTAGAAGATTTATTAATTGATGAGAGGATTGGCATAGATTTATATAACTATTTAAAAGAAGAAAATCCCATTATAGGCACAATAATAGGTATTCCTAAGATTCATAAGAATTTAATTAATCCTCCTTTTCAGCCAATAATATCGGGTAACAGGTCTAAAACTTTTAAATTTGGGAAAGTAATTGATAAATGGTTAAAACCAATATTCACCTCCATAGAGCATATTATAATAGACTCTTGGGACTTTTTAGGGAGATTGAAAGATGACATGGTAAAAAACCAATGTTTACTGGTAACAATAGACGTAGTGGATCTTTTTTCCAGTATTCCTCTAGAGGATGGACTGAAAAGGTTGGAAAATTGCTTAGAAAAGGCCAACCATTTGACTAGGGAAAGGAGACAGCTTATATTGGAATTTATGGAAATAACCTTAAAAAATAATTTCATCCTATTCGAAGGCGAATACTTTGTGCAGACAGCAGGAGTGGCAATGGGGGCAGCTTGTGCCCCCATATATGCAAACCTGTACTTATATGACTGGGAAAAGGAATTCATTTTGAGTACTAAATGGTATGCAAAAATGTCCTGCTATTACAGGTTTTTGGACGATGTCTTTATGATATGGACTGGAACAAAAGAAGAATTGGATGAGTTTAAGGACTATATTAACACTAGAAGTAGGTGGTTAAAGTTTACTTTTAATACAGATCCCAAAGTTATGGCATTTTTGGATACTAAAATTACAGTCGAAAAAGGGAAAATAAAGTCAAGCATTTATAGGAAGGAAACTTTTAGTAATAGTTATTTAGAATACACCAGCTGCCACCCCATGAGTCAAAAAAGAAGCATAATTAAGGGGCAGTGTATAAGGGCCGCCAGGATGACATCGGACTACAAAGATTTTATTAGAGAATTAGGCTGCATTGGTGACATGTTTAGACAGAGGGGTTACCCTAGGTGGTTGGTTAAAGATGTGACAGAATATGTAAAAAGAGAATGGGGTAGCAAATACATACCCCTGATTGGAAAAGGTCCCCTCAAGGAAGGGAAAAAGATAACAAACAAAGAGACGGACGACAAAATGGGTTACACTAGAGCATGTGTTATACAATATACCCCTTGGAGTGCTGAGATAAAAAATTTAATTTCTAAGAATTGGAATATTATTAGGACAGACACACGGATAGAGGGGATAATAGGAAAGTTACCCAAATTTGTGTCCAGGAATGGATTTAATATGAAAAATGAACTAGAGAGGAAAAAAGAAATTCATGACAATGAGACGGATAAGAGGGGGACCATTAGGTGTGGATCTTGTAATCAGTGCAAATATATTACAAGAGAAGCAAGCACAGTATTACAAGACACAAACCATATGACCATTAGGTATAGTAAGGGGAATTGTAGAACTAAACAAGTGGTTTATTTGGCGAAATGTACAAAATGCCCTAGTTACTACGTAGGCAAGACCGAAAGGTGCCTTAGACAAAGAATTTACGACCATTATTACAGTATAAAGAGAAATGATGTTAATAATGCCTTGTGGAGACACATAGCAGAGAACAAGGGTTGTAGTATGTTCTTGTTTGGGATTTTAGAAGTAGTAAAAGCGAATCCAAGGGGTGGGAGCATCAAAAAGAAATTAGGTGAATATGAAGCCAGATGGCAGATCAAATTAAATGCTTCATCCTACCCTGGGATTAATGAACACATATCAGTCAAACCTTTTTTAGAAAATCAAGCTACTTAAGAATAGAGTATAGAATCAAATGTAAAATTTATATTAACTGGTTTTAATATTAACTATATAGAAAACTATGTTGTTTATTGAACTAACAGTATTATGTATTTTTTAAAAAATTTTAGATGGCAATGTCAATTTTATAACACACTGGCACTTTAAATGATTATTGATGGGTTATTTAAAATTTAAAATGATTGGTCAACTTGTATATTTAAACAGGAATGGAGGGATACTAAATTGTTCTGAAGAAGTCTATTGATTTTAGATGAAAGCGCTTAACAGTATTTGTATTCAATAAAGGTGAAATCGGATTTTAATTGTGCCGGTGTTTTTGTGGTCCGTGTGCAGTAGAACCTGGAAATATCGTTGGTGTTGGTGTACTTTACTTTGTTGGCTGGTTCTACAATTCGTGTTACAGTATCCTGGTTATGCTACAATGCAGGGTGGCATGGCAAAGCATCTCTTGTAGTACATTGTCATCCGCTGTGCCTAGGACACTCTGCATTACTAGGCTTGGCAAGTCATTGCCGGTTACTGCCTTCTGATGCAGTTCTGCTCGCAGTGTAGCCACTTGGGCTATTGTTGCATCTGGTCTGTGCTGGTGTGGCAGTGATTTAAGCAGTTCTTCCCCTTCATCCTGACGAACAGTGATGGCACGACCTCTGCAGGCCTTTACTCTCCGCTCGATACATGCCCAGTAATGTTTACGTGGTACTTCACGCTCCAAATGGTAGAGGTATCCCTCCACTACCAGCATTGGTTTGCCCAGTTGGCTGGGCACTGTGCTGTATCTGTTGCCAAGCTGACCGGGGCTATACAGGTTCATAGATTCCATCATGGTAACGCCACTTGTTGATGACCTCTCAGTATTTATCACGGCCAGTGTAGCTGGGAACAGGATGTAGACATGACACTGGTACAAGTCACTATCAGATGTTAGAATACTTGCTGTACACAGCCTTGTGTTGTACCCTGTGAAGTAGTGCTGCCTGCCACAGTTCCCTGTGCAGCTGTCTGAACTCCACCTTGCTCTGACTACCTGTTCTGCTAGGGTTTCACTATGTGCAGTTCACACAGCTATGGGGCTGACAAGTGCTTGTAGTCTGGTAGGCGTCTACACAGCTTGCTTGCAACACAATTTGTATGTGTACTGCACAGGTCCCCTTTAACTCCCAGCTGTTGCTGCTGGCCAATCAGGGTGTGGGGCCTAGTCTCAGTTTCAGTGACAGAGGTTACATTGGGAGGTTACTCTGTGTTGCACCCTTGTCTGCCTACATGGGCCTGCATACATGTGTACCCCAGCTGCAGCAACCAATGGATGGGTTTGGCAGCCCCTGCAATACACACATGCTGCTGTGGACTGTGTGGAGGGTTGCTACCCCTGCGTGACAGTGTTCCCCTACTACAGTGTTTATTCCCTGCTGTTGGCTTGGTAATCTGTGCTTGCCTGAGTTGCCATGTTCCCACCTGCCATTGCACTAGGGGGGCTCTGGCAGGACAGTGGCTGTCTGTTGCAGGCATGCCTCTCCATCACTATGGGTTGGGCATGTAATGGAGCCATTCACAACAGTGGTACCCACAGAGACACTGTGCCCATCATGCTGTGACATGCTTGGTTGGTGTTACACCAACAGGTCTTGCGGTAGCATGTACTTTCTGAGGGGTATGAAGTCTGAAACTCGTCTGTATGTTCCACTGCACTGCTGGACGTCCACATATGTGTGGTATTTAGACTACACATATTCTGCACAGCTCAGGGCTGTCTGTGCTGTTAAATAATGTTAGAATATATTGGCAGGGACTTGCCGTCTGGAAAATGTGCACGTACATACGCTCTGCTGCAGCTGCGGCTACTATGGATTTTACTATTTGCTTCCTGGGAATGTTTAGCGTGAGGGTTTGTGAGGACTTGTGGAAATCTACAGGTATGTTGCTTTTCTTTTCATGATAAATGTATTTTTGTGCTTTGTGTGGACATGTGGAGCGCTTGCGGTATGATATTTTTGTTTCTGGTCATTTGGTTTTACTTGTTGTTGGCTTTGCGCGGCTGTTTCCACTGTCGGTTTGCAGCCCGCGTAGCTGTTTTAGGGGTTGTCTCTGTTTGTTTGTTTTCCCACCGACGTGGGTTCCAAAGGCGTATCTCCCTTTCAGCCGCACCGCTCTACGGTCTAGCGGTGCTGCGGCCTTCTAGTTTCAGAGTTGTAGCTCACGGGCATTCGTCTCGCGATCTACACGCTGGAACCCTGTCTAGATACATGGAACAACTGGAACATCCACAGAGATACCTTATTAAAAGGATACAAGGCCTAAACAACATGTCCTACTTGGACCGATTCAAAGCCCTGTCATTATACTCTATATTTTACAGACTGCTGAGAGGTTATCTGTGTCTGGCATACATGGCATCTTGCAATACATATGGATTTACATCAGTAAGTTAAATGGCATTACAAATCAATAGAACAATCTGGAGGGACAGGTATATTTCACACAGGATCCCACTGCTCCACAACAGACTCCCCAATGAAATAAAATAAAGTTTGTCACTAGTCATATTCAAGTACAACTTGGATATATGGATAGGAAACAAAATTTATCCAGGACTGTCCCCTGTACTACTAATGGACAGTGGCAGCTCCTAAATGCTTTATGCCATGCATGGGTCCTCTCAAATTATATATGGTAAGTTCCCAGTTATTCTCAGGATAAATTCCTGTCCCAGAGACTTCCTATACTCTGGAATAAACTACCTATCTATATCAAACAACGCTCCTCATTAGTACTCTTCAAGAAAAATCTTGATGATTGGATGGGAAATAGGAAATTCACCCCAGGGATCACCTCTGTGGCTCTGCTCGACAGTGGCACAGGAAAATAATTTTCTTGGGTGGCAAAAGCCAGGGTACCTTTTTGGCTGGGCTTGTATAGGCCCCAGGGCTGATAGCCTAGTACCTACCTATGAACCTATGAACCTATTAGGGTTCATATATAATTATCAACCATTGGACGGTTAAGGCCAATCCCTAACTAAATGGGATGGGTTAATTCAAGCACAAAAAGGGAAAATGAGTAGGCTTACAGTGGCTAACAAGGACAGCTAGCTTAGTACTTACCTATGAACCAATACAAATATTGAATGTGTGTGTATATATACGTATTCACACAAACATACATATACATATACATACTATATATATATATATGTATATATATATATATATATATATATATATATATATATATATATATATATATAAACAGCGAATGACCCAAAGATAGATGACCACAAAGTTGATCGCAAAAACGTGACTTTGCAAATGCCAACACACTACTATGCATGTGCTAAACAAGAAATCTTGGCACATGCAAAACACTGTTAACAAAAAAAAAAACAGTAAAACATCATTTTTTGCAGTTACTGTTCCCTGTTATGCTGTGCCCAGTTGTCATCCCACGCAGCAATTCATAATGCTCTCATTCATTTGGTATGAAGGTAAAGCTAGCTTAATTATCATGATATTGTAATGAAGGGGATCTAGTGTTGTGCAAGGACAGTGAGGTTGTCATTGTAGGTTTGCCTTCCTCATAGGAAACTCTAATGACAGAAAAAGGGTTTTTCTTTTTTTTTTTACTTCTGTAAGACCTATTGTGTAAGACCACATGAGACTCCTCATGTAGCTGTCTTTATGACTCACAAGGGGCTTGGTGCCCCATTCCAGTGCATGCTAGCTATACTCCATGTGACACAGTCTTCGTGAAGCTTATATGAAGGCTTTGAACTTTTAAATGTCAGTATGCAGGTACCTTTAGAAAATAAAAACATTCAGAATTTTATAACCACATATTAAGTAAGTAGTGGTCTGTGGAAAGATTTAACTATATTCCAAAACAAGCAAACAAACAAATATGCAGTTGAACTTTAAGACCTTTAATTTTTTTCAAAACAACCTCTCACTGGAGACGCCTTCTTTTTTAGTACTAAAGCAAAATAAGACCGTTTGACATCTTCTGTTTTTTCATTACATTCGATAAAAATATGGAGACTGTTGAGTGCAACATGGAAAAACACTGAAAAAGGCTATGAATCACACTTTACAACTTTAATTTCCAGTATTCTAGAACTGGTTCCAAAGGCAACATCCGTGTACTAACTAAAATATTATGACAGCAAAGTAACATTTGGCACCTTTTATGAATACAAATTTGTAAAAGATGATGAGGTACCACACCTGCTATAAGGAGCTGAAAAAATACTGAAAGGAAATGAAGTTAAAAAAACAGTATTTTATTGAAATAGCTTGGATGCCCCCAATCGCCCCCCCCCCCCCATTCTCCAATTCAGCTAAACAGCCAGGAGACATGGATTCATAAGAAATCTGCTCCTGTATGAATTACTGTCAATCACAGTGACCTCATGGATGTCAAAAAGTGAGAGAGAATGGGTTTTCCGTTATACTGTCTTGCAATACCAGTTTTGAAATGTTTTCAGGAAATACTTTTTCTGGTTATTCAATAAAAGTATTGGCAAAGAAGATTAAGGGGCTGTTAGTGAGACAGTTCCAGTGACCAGGGTTTGATTCCCCTCAGCCTCCATTTTCTAATTGTGTGACTATCAACAATTTAATGCTCTTAAGCTGAGTCTGAAAAAGGTTCATGGAGATCAGTGCTCTACCCCGGCCAAGAAATAAAATAAACTGGCAATGCTAAACAAGCTGCCGGAAGTTATCTTGTCAGAAATGCAGTGCCCTATTACTAGGACTGCACTTTTAATCAGAATATCTAAACGAGTCCAACAGCTAACTTGCACATATGTCTATAATGACACTATTAGTGATGTCCTAGTCATCAGAAAGCTGTCTCTCTCCTTACACAGTATGATGTTTGGGGCTGTAAGGTTAATATTTTGTTAATGTTTTAGAACATGTATTCACTCTGCATCACAGTATGACAAATTCTGAGGTAGCTATCAGGGTCAGTCCAATGCTGACATTAAAGGAGGGTCTAACATGCTTTATGTGTACTTCAGTGCTGTGCAGCACGAGTCAGTGATGCATACTTGCTTTTACTATACTGCAAGAGATAACTGGAAATGCATAATTAAATCATAACATCTCATTTAATAATCATGGTTACTTGTCAAGCATAGGCTGACAGTTTTATATTACAACCATAATACATACTTCTCAACTGTATAGATTTTTGTAGAATGTCCAGATTTTTGCCTCATATTTTTGGTACATTTTTCATAAAATTGTGGTTTTCTGGCAAATTAGTGGCAAATCATTTTAAGATTGAAGTTAGAAAATAATGACAGACATTTGAGTTTCAGACTTCGTACCCTTCAGAATATTCATGCTAATGCAACATCTGTTATTCTATCAACTTTCTAAATTTGTAAGAGCAATATTTAAAAATGTCCCTATTTTTGGGGCTTTGCCCCTCTTTTATTTATGGCTTTGTCTGGATTTCTTGCTCTAGGAGGTTGAACTGTATCCTGCAGTGATAAAGAATAAGTAAGAACAAAATACATTGTGTTTTTAGGGCAAGGTGGTAACAAAGCTTTATATATATTAGAGCCGCTCTAGTAGTATAGAGGTATAAATCACTAGGTATGACCCAATCAACCCAGGTTCAAGTACTGGCTGTCAGGGAGGGATGGGTGTGCCTGCCCAGGGAGGGAAGGGCACTCATTGGTGACAGTCCCTAAGGGAAGCATGGGCCAAAGACAGAAGCTGCTCTTGGACATAATCAGCAAGTGTGGTGGTGGTAGCGGAGGGGGGGGGGTGCGAGTGACTAAGGCATATTAAAAAAAAAAAAAACAGTGGACAGAAGCACATACAGAGAGCCAAGCCCCAGGACACCCTTAAGATCTAAAACCCAGCAATACCAGAGTAAGTCACTGAGCACTGAAGGACAGGCCAGTATAAATGAGGTTCCAGGGGATCAAAGCAAAAGCTTCATTCCTTATCTGGATACAGTTAACTGAGTCTTCACTTAGTTTCACTGAAGATTTGCAAAATTTTCTTCACAAAATATCTGGCATTATAACAAATGATCTTTTACTGTAGGTCACAAAGTACACAAACACAAAGCAGTTCTAATAAGTTTCTTTCCCAGATACACATTATAGCCCTTGTGCACACAAACCTCCCAAAAGTTTACACCTTCTTACTCACCTAATTGGTGTCTGTATCAAATGTTAGCTCATCAGAACTGATGTGTAGTTTGAACATGCCTGCTACAATGTCAGACAGTCAAAAATGCAATATTGTCAAAGCAAGGCAGATGGGACCTATCCATATAACTATAGCTATAACTTTATATACGGGTTGCTCACTCAAATGTGGTATGGCTTTAATCAAAGTTTCAGAATGCCAACAGCTGCATATGGTGTTACCAGTGTAATTTTTTCTAATGCAGAAAAAAACACTCTCTTAGAGGTGACACATTTGGGGATCTGAGAAGGGCATTTAAAACAGTACAGCATGCCCTTCTGTTAATCAAACCTAAAAGGCTCATTTTTTGGGGAAAGGACTTATCAATAACATTAACAATTACTGAAGAAACTGTACTTTCCTAAGTTAGTGCAGGTCAGACCTCTGAATTTGCTTGCAGCAGTCTGACTGTTCCCAAGGGCTAGCCTAGAGCCCAAAGCTTTCTTTTTTGTTGTTTATTAATACATATCTTGAAAGATCCTCTTAGATTGCAAGTTACCCATTATGCAGATGACCTGCTCCAATTTAAACTGTGTAGATCAACCAAGGTCATACAGAGGAAAATCCAAGAAGATTCTAGTTCTTTACGGCTGAAGCTTACACGTAACACTACTAAAATGGCATATATAACCTTTGGCACAGCTGAAACGCATACGGAGTCTCTCCTGTTCTGTGACAAGCAAAATATACCAGTTGCTCAAATCCCTCAATACAAGTATCTTGGCAACTAGCTTGATCCATGACTTAAATTTAAGTACCATGTTAGGACTAATAATATTTCTAAACAACTCAAACTCTGATACATAGCTCATGTCTGTAAAAGCTTGTTAATCTACTTATCAAAATCTCCTTGTTACAAACTAGAACACATACTCTTTTAGTAACAACTCTAAATGCCTCTGCTAACACCCCCCTTCAGCAAGCAACAGAAAAAAATGATGTGCTAGTCTCCCTGGTTGGGTACAAACAACATCTCTACAAACTGCAGAAGATAAGCAAACTGACTGCGGGTGATAGCTAGGGCCATTCTCTTGTCACCCTCACTTACATTTAAAATTATCCACCAGAAATTCTACCTTCCACTGGCAATGAAATCCCATGTTAAATGCTTACAGAACTCACTAAGGTAGAAAAAACAAGGGACACTGACAGTGAAGAGACCAAAATTTGGGTTAGCAGTAGGGAAAAAGCTTCTTCCAAGGGAGCCTATAATCCATGGAATCTATTCCCATGAATAAACTGATGTTTACAGTTCCATGGCACAGTGGGATGTCACCATGACTGAATCCCAGACCTGACTTCTGAGCAATGAGCTAGAAGAATAGGAAGATGAAGGCATTTGCCTGTTTGCCTATCCTGGGGGGTGGGGTGGGGGGGGTGCTTTCATTAGTGCTGCAGGCCTTGGTCAGTGAAGATCAGGCATGCGTTCAGCATATACCACAAAGGATAGGCGATGCATTGGCAGATGTCTGTGGTATTCTGCAACTGTCTCATTGCACATCCTGTGAGTGTGAAAGGGTGAGAAAATAATTCTCTGACAGCATTAGTAACTATGTGAACTTGGCTAACAATACAGGGTTAAGCTCATTAACAGCTCCCAGCCGTAATCCTCAGTAATTATTCATCAGACAAGTAGAGTGTGGTACCACAGCCAACTTCTGTGTTGGAAACAACAGGCTTGCTTTTAGTATATATGGACAATTCTAATCACGGTGTCACATCATATGCCTTAAATTCTAGGTAAAGCTCCTGTAGTTCATGTTCTGGGTAACATAAGTTTTGCTATGCATATATTTTGCTTACAGCACTAAGCAAGTACCTTGCATCAATGCTCTTTTCATTGGTTATACGCTTAATAAGTCTTAGTAGTCAGAACTCTCTGTAATGTATTTGGGAGTTACCACTGCACCACTGTGAGATACTGTCTCCTTACTGTTGTTCGTTGGACTTAATTTGCATCGTTGAGATTTAGATTAATTTGTCTGTAATGTCATTTGGTATATCAGTTTATATGCAACAGCCAGTGTACATTCCTTTTGGTTTCAGTCATGGCTGAAAAGGGACACCGGACCAACCCACTTACTTAGCGAACAAGCAAACAATGAAATAACCAACAACCAAGAAAATAAATAAGTTATGTGTTCCTACCTTTATATCAGATTTGCATTTTATTCCTGCTTTGTACTCATGGCTGACATCAGCTCTTGGCTACACTACATAGTACTGCAGGGTGACCAGAGCTGTACCATAGAGTGATAAAGTCCTGACTATGGTCCAGGTGATCCACATTCAACTAGCATTTTGGATGTCAGAGGCAGTGGAAGATGGACATGACTATCCTGAGAAGGACAGTTTTAGTGGTAGGTGGGGTCCCTCTCATGCACTGGAGTATGCCAGAAAATGAAGACACTACTGTGTTGGTGGATCCAGAAGCATGTCTGCCCAGGGACGAGGATGAAAGATACCTCCTGGCAACACTTCATTGCTTACATCAGTCTTTAAGATGTTACCACACAGTAAGGGAGCAGGATTAAGGCCACAACTTTCGAGCTAGAGTAGACATGGACAGCAGTGGCGACGCTCAATTTCACTTTGTTCCTCTACTGGTGGTGACATAGGTGGGGGGTCAAACTAAGAGCTGCCAGAGTTTAGAACTACCAGTGCGCCTAGAGATAAATATGATGAGTGGTGGGTGACCCAGTAAGGAAGCTGAACTGCCACATTAGACATCCCTGAAACAAGAAAAAGAGTGAGCATGTTAGGCAATACAGAGCCAGAGGAAGAGTCAGTACTCCACTGCAACAAAACCATCTGAAACCACTGTAAAAGATAGTGAAATAAGTTTGTAGATTGTGAAACCTTCATTCATTAACTCACATGAAGAGGTTCTGGGGAAAGAGGGTACTTCAGAGTCTGTGTTGATAATATTATCACAGTGGCTGTTAGAATAATTCCAAGAGCTGAGGTTGTCTATAGACTTGACATTTAATAACACTACAGAATAAGACAGTGATGCAGTTTTTAGTATCTTTAGTGAGGGCCATGTTCAGCAAATGTGAAGCTGCACTCAGTACCCAGATTTCAATCATTGGAAATTTCAGTACTTTCTGATCTGTCTTTTCAGCTGGATTGTGTGCAATGCATTCAGTTTTTAACACAATCTGCTCCTTAAAACAATCAGTGTCAGTGGCTCAACGGTAGCATCTTCACTTATCCTAGCAGAATTCACAGTCTCCCAAGCTAGAAACTTGGAAGACAGATTCTTTTTCCAGTTCCAGGTGACCGAATTAATTTTCTAATTGCTAACACTGTAGTACAGCACTATGGCGTGCTGTACCCCAGAGTGTGCCATCCTTCAGATGAGACATTAAATCAGGGTCCTATCTGCTTGAGGCGATGTGTATTGAAAAGAATAGGGGTTGTTTTTATATCTACATCTATCTAGGTATATATATCTATTTACAATATTTACAACATTTACAATATTTTCAGTACTTTATATCTTCAGTTTCATAAACTTTACATCTTTGATTCTTCCCATCCTTTCTCCGCAACTATCTTTTTATTTCAACCTGCATATCTTCAGCATTCCTATTTTTATTATAACAATTCATATCACATCTGCTTTTCAACAAGTGTCCTGAACAAATTTCTCCGAATAGTAAAGATAACACTTTATGTCTTCCCTTGAACAGAGGGCATACTTGGACTAAACCGATTAATAAAAGATACATAAAATAAAATAAAACAAAATTCAGTCTGATGGCTGCTTTGTGTTCAGCATCTTATGGGAACCCAGCCCCAAATATCATATATTCCAACTTTTATCATTTTAGATATAGAATTCATAGGCAACTCTTAGTTACATGATGGATCATTTCAGAAAAAAAGTTCAAAAGAAATTTAGCTAAATTTAAAGGTCCTTGTGATGTGGTGAGCAAATAATCCACAGCACCCAGGCAGGGACCAAACCTCTTTGATGGGGACTATGGGCAAAATGAGACCCTCCTCTAACTGTGGGTATATCTTAGTTTCAGTAAACCTCAAGTAATGTCCAACATCCACAGAGGTATTTTACTACATAGTATAAGCATTAAGTAATATACACTGATCTTGTATAATAATGGATTAACTCACTAAACTGTGTGCGATAACACTAAAAAAGTGCTTTTGTGAGACCACCATACTGTCATTCTCTGGGTTTCAAATGCTTAGGAAATGGGATGTTTCTAAAAACGACTATTTCTGGGATTTATTAACAGCCCTAGTGAGAGTTGTATGGCTTTCACTAAAAAGAACCTCTTCCTAAGACGCAGTATTTTGCTATTCAGGAACAAATTAGTCACAATGAGGAAAGACCTCATTATCGGCTAGTTTGCATGTCTCCAAAATCTGTTATCTACCATGAAGTGCAAATTAGCACTTCCCCCACTAGTTTTTATTCATTTTATAATACAACTTAATAGTATAGTAACAAGAAAAAACAAACTATATACAATGTCCATAGCAATTAAAAAAGCAATATACATAGGAGAACACTTAATATTTCTGTAACGAATTAAACAATTTTGTCCAAACAATTAAATGATTAGTTATGTTGTTAGTTCTTGCTTTTATGGTAGCAATCTCATTCTTACAAATGTATTTCACAACATGAATAAGCTCAACTTTAAAGACAGAAGGAGATTGGGATTTTCAACTTTTACTAACAAATTTATTTGCCATAGAGAGCATAGACCATAGTAAAAATGTTTGGTTTTTAGTAAGGACTTCAGAAACATTGAAAAGGATAAGGGAGTCAGAAAGTATACAGTTGTCATTCCATAGAGCTTTACAAAGATATCTAAAGTTTAAACAAAATGGGGAAATTATTTTGTAATGAACAACCATATCCAGTCAGCATCAGGGTGTCTACATCTGCAGCATTTCATTTTTCTTGTACATTATTGCTAGTCTATGTTGGGTGAAAAAACATCTATGTAAAAATTTCCACGTGTATACATGGCAGAACAGGGAAGATGTGGATTCCTTCACCGATTGTAAACAAAGTTTTTTTATCTTTTTCTGAGTACTTGTCTTCACTTGAATAATTCCAGAAAGAAACATCTGTTTTGCTAAAAATAATTTCTGAGAATTTTATAATTAACAGATATGTATGAAGTTTTCTTGGGTGAGCTATTAATAACTGTTGAGATAAAATCCAAGATTTTTAAGTTACTCTTATTGTATGCCTCTAATGAGGGTACGAGCTTAGTATGTATAAAATCCTTACAAGTTTGGATGTCCAGCAAGTTGCAATTTTGCAAACTATATCTGCTGATCAAATAGTCTGCAGAATGTATTTCATTAGCTTAGAAAACTTAATTTCAATATAATAGGTCACCCTTCTTAAATTCTAACATTTTCTGAGTATCAAAAGATATCAAACATTCATTTGTGTACACAATATGAAACATAATTATTAATAAATTCTTAACTAATTGATTAGAAAACATAAGCTTTATAAACAACTGCAATATTTGGTTTGTAAGAGGGGTAAGAACAAGTTTTGACCATTCACTTTGAATGTATATTTTTAAAATCCATATAAAGATGTTTGTATATATTTGAGTATATGATTCAAACAATGTCCTATTACTATTAAGAAGTAAGGTTTCATGTACTGATTTCCAATATGATGTATAAGAAGTATTATTCCAAAAGCAACACTATGTTAATAAATGCAGAGTTTAAATAAAAAATGTGGAAACCCTATACCCTCTTCATCCTGACTTGTGGTATACCAGAGAAGAGAAATTATTGATTTTTTGGGATACCAAAGGAAGTTAAGTAATAAGTTATTCTCTGTTTAATTTTCACAGGTAGGGGAATTATTGGAGCTTGGCCAATGAATAAGATTTTAGGTAACAGCCACATTCTGAAAGCAGAAGCAGCTATCCTCAGTTACATTTGCACAAACACTCACAATAAACATATACACTCACACATACCACGTACCCTATACCTGTTCATATTGTCAGATCAATCACAATGTCTCCTTTTCCCTTGGCCTGGTAATACATGGATGATTATAGTTTAGTCACTAATGCCAGACATTCAGATTTTACACTTCAAATCCTTCAGTAAATAAATGCTAGGGAATCCTACACACACACACACACACACACACACACACACACACACACACACACACACACACACACATATGCTGCAGGCATTATATAATGCCAGAGATCCTCAATATGTTAAAGAAAAACAATCAGTGCACTAATTTATCAGTTCAGTTTGCTACTGAAAAAGGCCTTTATATCAAAGGTGCACAGTTCAAATCCCTTTCCCCCTCTTCTTTCTTTCTTTTTTTTTTAACAGTCCCTAGTATCTCGTAGTTCCCACACCTTTTTTTAATATGCTTTTACCATTCAGTCTGTCAACCAGTATGACATATAGTTGTGTGTGTGTGTGTGTGTGTGTGTGTGTGTGTATGTGTGTGTGTGTGTGTGTGTGCGTGTGTGTGTGTGTGAGCACGCACACATTTTTGCATTTCCGCATATTTTCTTACTTGGGGAGTATCTGTTTCTTGGGGTATGAATTTTATTTCAGAGTTTAATCTGGCAGCTATACAGCCTAATAGATATGTCTCAGTGACAGACTGGTGGCTCATATTAACTGATGAAAACAGAATGATACTTTTGATATGTTCTTCACGAAGAAAAGTTGTCACAGTCATTCATTCATTCTCAATTGTTATTATTCCCTCCCTATTTATTCACATCAAAAATGTTGCCAGAAACAATTTATTCAGCTGTAGATATTTGAATGAATCAGAAAAGGACTAACAAATTAGCATACTCTGGTAGTAGGAAGAGAACATTCTATTAGGCAGCAGGAACTAAGGAACACAGAGAATTAATGCATGAAAATTTTTTTTGCTGACAGAAAGAAAACTCATATGTAGTGGAAAAGTGCAGTCTTGTATCAAATCGTTCTTACCGGCTGACCTCAGCTCTGATTCTGCATCCTGCCAATGCATACATTTTAGTTTACATTAATGTCTGATGAAAGGATTAATGTTTAGAATCATCTATTTAAAAGTGGTGTCATACACCACTGTTAAAAGTAATCTCTTCCTCAAAAGGTATCAGCATTGACTTATGTGAGAGTGTAGTCTTTAATGTCAATTAAAGGAAATAATTACGTCCAACAATCCATTAGCACTGAGCTTATGATTCTCTCACAGCCTCCTGAGATGACAAAAAGGATGTTCTTAGCCATATTCATGCTTGCTAGATGTGAAATCTATGTGTGTGCATACTGTGTGCTATCTATACTTGTATTAGTCACATGTTTGTAGGTTGGGGGGTTGGCATAATGGTTAAGAAGTTTACCTTATAGACACAGTGCAGGGTTTGATTCTCACATGAGGGGTAATTGGCTAGGCTTAATATGGCTCATAAGGGCATTTATCCTAGTGGGTGTGTCTGTGTAAGCAAGCACGTGTGTGTGTGTGTTGTATGTGGATATGTAAATATTTCTATTGGTTTTAAGTGTGTTTGCGTGTGTGTATATGGAAATACCAAATGAACAAATTATCGATACTCACTACATTAAACACATACTAACACACACACTCACACAAATTCGTAACACCCAAACCTGAATCACTATAATTAACAAACAGGAAATGAACACTTTCTTTCAGTGCCGCACAACAAAAACTAAACCTACAATAGATCTACACATTTACACATACGACACTCAATTCCAAACCCCAAATCACTCTAGATCACAGAGAGGTAAGACCTTGAATTAGCACACTCAGTGCTTTATATGGGGTGCTTTGTCCCCCACACCCTCTTATTTATATATATATATATATATATATATATATATATATATATATATATATACACATATACATATATATCAACAAAAAGGGAAAACTAGTTGTTCAGGAAAGACTGCTCTTGACACTGGCATATCAATTACTAAAATAGTTCATTGTCACAGCTTCTTATGTAAGGTCCTTGTCAAAGATTACTTTGTACTCTTATTA